>NC_092414.1:93362196-93662196 GCF_040894005.1 Engystomops pustulosus | reverse complement strand
GGTTCTACCATAGCCTGGTAGTCTTGGCCTTGAATGCCCATGCAGGTTCAGCACCATACTAACGTCTCAGTCCCAGGTTGAAGGCGTACAGGTTGTGGATCCATGATCAGGACTCTGCAGATTTCTCCATTGGGGCCTGCAAACTTCTGTTTGCCGCTAGGACTTCCATGGTCTCCTGAATTACCTTTCGAGAATCACTGGCCACTGTTGGTAGAAAGATGTGGAGAGCCTTCAGCACTTCAGGGTAGCAGTTCCGGAGGACATTGGTACCCAGTACCAGGGAAAAGTTACCGTCTTCGGGCACTTGTGTCACAACTACGCCCTGTCTGGTTAACTCGGTGTCTCCAATGGTTAGTGTGGGTTCCCAGTAGCCGCAGATGAGTACAGTTTTCCCATTTGTAGCAATAATGTTCAAGTAAGCCTTGGGAGGCTGTGTCAAGGATGCTCCTCTTCGGCATCTCCCGAAGGTGGCACTGCACAGGGTGGTCACTTGAGAGACGGTATCAATTAAGGGCGGTAGGGTTACTCCGTTGATGGTCACATGAACCAAGGGGCGAGTCTCCATGAACCTGGGCATCCAATTTGAATCTCGGGGACTTAGAGGTTCTTCCCTTGGGGGTCGTCCTGTAGCTCCAAGGGTTTGTCGTTTAACCAACGACATCCCCCCTCTTCATGTCCGTACTTACGGCAGTAACTGCACCACAGTCTTGGTTCTTTCTGACTCCAGGTGTTCAGGGATTTGGCCATTCTCGGTCGCTGTTAGGCTGAGGAGTCAAGGGGAGTAACTGGCTGTAAAGAGTTGTCTGAAGGCTTCTTCCTCTGGGAGGGAGCAGTTACTTCCAGCTGGGTCAGTCGATCGAGCATTTTGCTCATGGTATCTGCCAGGGTGGTGACTTGCTCTGCTAAGGCAGCAACTTCCAAAGATGCTGGAGGCGGTGTTGCTGGTTGCGCTGGATGAAAAGCTAGAGCTGTTTCTTCTGTGGTCCAGCAGGCAGGCGTTCTCCCAGTATGTTGATGGCAATCTCATTGAACTCAAGAAAAAAGACTTGGGCATGTTGGAGAGACAGCATTTTAACTGACATTTGTAATGCCTATCCAAAAGTCCATTAATGAATTGCTCCTGCAGGGTTTGGTCAGAATTCTCAGCCTCTTTGGGATCAAAGCGGATCATAGCCTTCCATGTCTCCTGTAGGGAGAGGGAAAAATCCCTAAGGGATTCGCGAGGTTTCTGTCTTGCCCCAAAGAACTTCTGCTTCAATTCAGAGACAGTGCAGCCTATTGAGGATTTGAACCACATTCTGGTGCACTTCTTGGGGCCAGGACTTGACTTCCCAGAGAGCAGGTCCCTTTAACTACCCGGATAGAATGCCCACTTTCTGTTCTTCTGTGAGCAGATACAGTGTGAAGGTAGCTAGCATTTTGGCTCTAAATTCAGAGAGAGTGTGCTCCCAGATAGTAGGGCATAGACAGGGGCATAAGGGTGGTAGCCCCGGTGACCCTGGCTGAAAAAGGGTTGGACGGGCTCTCTGGAGGGTTCAACATGCTCCGATACCCTGAGGAGGCACTGGGGACAGGAATTGCCCCAGTTCAGTGTCTTCATCTTGGGTTTACATGATTGGGGCTGGATTTTGTGGAGTTGCAGGGGTAAACAATGTCCGTTTGGCGGTGAGCCAATTAAGCTAGCGTCGGAAACAATGTCTACCCCCCTTTAACTTCCCCAGCGGTACTCACTCAGGATCAGCCGTGATGATAGGACAGCTGCAAGGATCTCTTTTTCTGACGTCCAGCAGGCAGCAGGGACTCTCCTTCAGTCCCAGGACACGTGCCTCGGCCTTTCTGGATGATGCACACGCTGTTGGTAGATTCAGGCACGGCCTGCGCCAGAATCCAAGATGGCTGATTAACCCTCGTCATGGCTGGGCCGCTACCGCTCCGGCTCTTCCTTCACGCCACGCGCACAGGGGGTGATGCTTGGTGAGTCCTATGGATTTCCCGCCAGTGACTGCGGTGGGCTCGATTTTCTTGCTGCGTCACAATCTCTTGAGGTAAACACTTTAGGTAAACACCAGATGTAGCAGAGCTGACAAAGTCCATTGCAGGGATTAACCTCCTGAGTGCTGGAGCGGAGCTCGACAGCACGTGGCAGCAATATAACACAGTCAATGTTAAAAAGCACAAAAATCACTTGGGCCTAAACCCTGATGGCAGAAGGGTTAGGCAGCACAGTATTTTCAATAAAGGACAGTCTAAAGTGCCAGGATAAGGCACAGAAGTAGAAATCCTGTTAGTGACGCCACATGCAACATCCCCCACCGGGCCTAGTCTTTTCTCTTGGGGCATGAAGACAGCGGCCTAGGCACGCTAGTGTCACGTTGCTTGGATCGGAGGGCTGTCCCACAGCCTAGTAGATCTCCAGAGGGTGGTGTGTGCAAGAAATTAGATGAGGGAGAGGCTGATGTACTGGTTCTCCCTGGAGCAACCCCTTAGTGTCTGTAGTAGAGTCCCTGTATGATAGATGGAGGTGCCCTTGATGGTGATACAGCTGTAGCAGGGACCAGAGGCAACGTTGTGCAAAAATAACTTACAGTTCTTTATTCAAACTAACAGCAGGCAATGTGCCAAACGATTTCTTACAAATGGTCGGGTTACTGGGAGTGATCTTGGAGAGTGAACCTCAGGCGTTTGGTCATCGGCCTGGTTGCAGATGCAGACTGTGATGTAGCAGTGTCCAATGCTGGAAGCTGCAGCTTTGTCCTAGTTCATCTGTGTGAGCTCACTAGAGGTGTGAGGCACATGCTGTATCTAATCACTCAGTGTGGAGTTGCTATGCCCCTCTGTCAGGAGCTGGGTTACAAGAGCTGCTCATGAGGTGAGAGCTCAGCACTAACTGGCTACAGCACTAACTCCTCTAACTGACTGTTAGCACTCTCTAACTGTCACTTCTCCTCAGCTCCTGGTCATGTGGTCTCACTCTCCAATCACACTCCAGTTACAAAGGTGAAACATCATTGGATGTCATCAGTAAACAGGTTAACCCTTGCCTATCCAGGCAGTATCTACCGCTGCATATTACCTCTTGGTGTACTGAATGGTACAAGGGGCTTATTCGCAACTACTCCTCTGCCATGCACATTGGCAGGGATGTTGTATATGCTTCTTGGGGTATCAGTGTGACCCCTGGCTACTAGGGGCATTCCGGCGACTGCTGGCTACTGGAGGCATTCCTGTGACTACTGGCTACTGTGGGGCATAACTTTGACTGCTGGCCACTGGGGGCATTCCTGTGACTGTTGGCTACTGTGGACATTTGTAGTAGCAATGAAAATTATTTTATGGTCAGGGTTACAACGGCGTGAGGAGCTGTATTACGGATTAGAAAGATTGAGAACCACTTATCTCGATGGTTGTATAAAATATTTTAATCCTATGTTGTTTAAAAATCAAAAATACTAAACTGAACATAAAAAACAATCATCCAACAAAATCACAGATGTTGGTTAAAAAAATCCTAGTCTTTATTTTTTATCCATCTTTAAAAGGTTAGATGCAAGATGCTATATGTAAAGCAACATGGAATATTTCTATAGCTTTTTAGCATTTTCCCTGTCTAGACCTGTTATTAGGTTGATAGACCGCATGGGTTTGTTTCTAAAAGCCCTTCCTTTCCAGATGGCGCAGCCTACAGGGGACATTGCGGTGACTATCTTTAAAGGGGATTAAAAAGGATTAGAAAAATATTGGCAACTTCTATCAAAAGCAGTGGAGTTCAGTCCTATTTACTTTCAGGCAGTTCTTCCTGTTGCCTGGTCCAAATGCAGGTGTATAAACAGAGTTCAAATGGTAGGGTGAAGCTGAAGAGATGTATGTCTTTATAGTGTAAGCTCTTTTTCTAAGAAAGTTTAGGTGATCTCTCAGCAAGCAGGCTCTTAGCAGTAATGCAAATTTTACATTTTCCGAAATCTACATATATCTTAGCACTTTCTGCAGGATGATGCTGCCTTGTTAGTCTCCAAATACAGGTGTAAACAGGATCTATAGTTCACAGAATACATGCATGTGTCTAGCTAAGCTGTTTTCTGACTTGAGTGTAGCTTAGCTTAGGCCATAGACCATAGTGGTGATGTCCCATTGAAGTGATCTCATCACTGCAGCCTCACTGAGTGAAAGGAGGAAATAAGAGAAGTGAGTATTCATTTTTTATTTACAACCTTCCCTACTAGTTACTCGGTTTCACAGCTGATCACTGATAATCGCTTTAAATATGAAAATCAATGGTTTTGGATTATTTCCCTACAACTCTTCTGTGGGTCTTCTTTCTAGCTGTTTTTGGGCCTTGGTCAATGTGAAAAGTGAACTGAACAATGACTGTTAATTTTTTTGACTATTGGATTTTCACTATGTTTTAAAATATATGTAGGGACAAAGGGAAGAAACTGACATAAAGAGAAACAAGTTTGCATATAGTATAGAAATTGAGCCTTAAATGTGAGGATTGAAGATATGTACCAAGCAAATATAGCTGACCTACAACTTGTTATCAACAAACCAAAGTGTTATATTATAAACAATAAGTGACTTCACATTGTGTGTAATTATAGTGTAGGAAATATATTCTTCATCATTCATTAAAATAATTTAATAGATTTGTACATTAAGAAAAATATGATTCCTGAAGCCTGCACCCAATGAGCATTACCAGGTTTAGCTGAGTGGAAACAAGGGATAGTGAGCATCTTTCTTTGCTGTATTTATTCAGCAGTCATAGCAGTTGGAGGTAAATACCAGTATTAGTAGCCATACATCCCAACAATGTGAATATCACGATTAACAAACCAGGCCACAGATCATCTTGGATGCTAACTTATCCAAACATATGTTATAGTATATTGTCCAAAAGCTTCTCATAAATATTCAGCTGTTGACACATACAAAGCTGTTTATTGAAACTCACTTAGTCACGTTCCTGATGATGTCGCGTTCCTACTAATACAGCATCTGCCATTAATATATTTATAGATGTGTTAGCAGAACCCAAGACATTCAGAGGATCAATGAGAAATCACATATTTTGTCAGTCAGACAATGGAGATAAAAGTAACAAATAACATGGGTTCTACAATGTATTTGAGAGGGCAACAGATTCATTAATGGTAGTCCCAAATATTGGTCCCAAATAGTACTAATAAAAATGTCAACTCATCAGGCAAAAAGCAAGTACCCACACAGTTCCCTGAAAGAAGAAATAAAGTTGTCTCAGAATGTCAACTTTAGTAAAGCCATAATCACCAGAGTAGGTAAAGTTGTTAAAGGAAAACTACAACCAGGATGAAGGGTTATAAACCAAGCAGATTGACATACTAGTGTATAGCCTCTCTGTCAGGATCTGCTCTTCCTATGCCCATGTATTTGCAAAAAAGGCTTTGAAATATGCAAATGAGCCTGAATCTGAATCCAAAAGAAGAGCAGATCCTGCCAAGGGGGTCACACACTTGCATGTCAGTGTGCTTGGTTTACAATCCTTCATCCTGATGGTAGATGTCCTTTAATTACATAGCAAAGTATAACTCAAACAACAAGACATTGCTCCTTAAAAATAATCTATAATGTAATCTGCAGAGTTTTCATACGGCCCCGGAGCATAAAATGAAACACCAGACAAATACTTAATCAACAAACCTATCTTTATTAAGGTTTCAGCTATGGAACATGAACAAGGACCTTTGAGAAGAATGATTGTATGCTTACACAACCAAAGCAGAAAACAGACAAGCCGCCAATATCAGCTACACCTAGTATGAACAATAGAGTGAATTGTTTGCCACTCACAACTCTCATCTGGCCGAAGATTAATGGGAAGTTTTTTCTGTCTGAGCTTCACTTCGATGATAATACCTATTGTCTCAAGTGCGGGGTGACTTGTCACTGAACTTACAATTCATGAAGACATACAATTTTTCTGTTTACTCAGACTAAACAGATTTCAATATTCTACTTGTGCAAGTAAACATGAACTAAATGACTATTACAGTAAAACAAACTGCTTCTAGTAATGCTGGAATGAACAATGATTACAAAACTATTTGTGGCATGATCTACTGCTTTTTTGTATTCTTTTTCTTTTTACTTTATTTTAAGCTTTGCAAAAACTCTAAGCTGGATGTTTAACGTTATCTTACCTTAAAGGGGTATTAACACAAAGACTAGATTCTTATATACACTCAGCATAACAAAAAAACCCCACAATCTTTAATTCACTGTTATGAACAAAAATGCAGCATTTCATAGATAAAATTCCAACTTGAATATCCACAAGAGGTAAGAAGAGATGGCACTCACCGAACTCAAGCAGCGAAAGCTTTATTAAGGAAGAATTCAGGACAGGGGTGATGCACGCCACGACAGGCGACGGGCCGTTTCGCGCTAGGAAGCGCTTTCTCAAGCCTCGGACATCGCGAGATCTCGGGGCGCAGGTAATATACCCGCCCCGAGCACGCGTAGTCCTGGCAACAAGACATACACAGGAAAGCGTAAAGTATCATGGGTGCAGGTATAAATGGAAAACAAATACGTGAAAATACAAAGTAGCAAAACATGATACATGATTAAAAACAACGCCGCGTATGTAGCGACATAAATTGTACAACAAATGCTCAGTAATGTTACACTTTTGTTTGGCTATCTACTCATGGGAATGATGGGCAAGCACAAAAAAGGAGGAGGAGAAATGGAGTGGAGAAGAGCAAAACATAGTTGACAGTAAGAAACAAGACAAGAGGGCATAGTACAATAAGTATGAAGCGTAAATGGGACCATGTAGGAGATGAAATACATCAAAATTGACTTACAGGTGTATATCATACTAGAAAGGTACATAATTTACAGGAAGACGCTCAGGTCATTCCTGTCATTCAAACCCATTGGTCCTAGTGCATTATATTTAATAATGAGTCTAGCTTCTAAGCGGAGTAGAGCTTTAGAACGATCGCCCCCTTGGGGGTCGATATCGATTTTCTCCAGACCAGCAAATTTTAATGTCTCTAAGTTACCCCCATGACTGTCTTTAATATGACTAATGAGACGGGGACATCCTTTACCTGTCTGAATAGAGTGGCGGTGTTCGCGGAATCTGATAAACAGGTTCCGAATGGTCTTGCCAATATAAAAAAGGCCACAAGGGCACAGTATTACATAGACTACAAAGGTAGACCGACAATTGATGAAGGAGTTTACTGTATGCCACTTGTCTCCCAACCTTACCATTTTAGTTTGTAAGTTATAGCGGCAGAAATTACAGGACCCGCATGTGAAATTACCCCTAGGGATACAATTTTTTAGCCAATTGGAATTAGACGTAGAGAAGTGACTTGAAACCAAATGATTTCTAATGGACGGGCTGCGTCTAAACGTAACTAAGGGTTTTTTAGAAGTAACTTCAGCTAATTGGTCATCTCTTTCTAGAATCTTCCAATTCTTGTTGATGGCTGTGCGTATCGCCCGTTCATGTGGACTGTAGCCAAATGAGAAGGCAATGCGTCCCTTACCCTCATTTTTATGTTTAGTGATGTTACCCGGAAGGTGGTGTGTGGGCAGGGCCGGCGCTATGGGTAGGCAAAGGTGGCAATTGCCCAGGGCCCCCTGCCCCCTGGAAGAGGAGAATCTCTTCTTTCAAATGAATCTTGAATTGTGTTTCTAGGTGCCATGGATCCAGAGATATTCAGGTTTGAAGTGAGAATATCAGGTGCCATTTTTATATATAAAAATTACTCCCGATGGCAGTTTAACAGTTAATATCTCTGTTTTCCTAAAACATAGAAACACAAATTTAAATTCATACAAAAGATGAGACTCTCTTCTTTCATAGGAAAAAAGAAGTGAGGTTCTATGTCTCACAGAGCCAGAGATATAGCCCCCTGAAGTGTCCCCCCCCCTCCAGATTCTTAGCCATCAGGCTTCAGGGAGAATTTGCTGCACACAGGAGCTGCTGCACCTCACAGATAATGGAAATATTCACTCTATGGGGGTCATTTACTAAGGGCCTGATTCGCATTTTCCCGATGTGTTACCCGAATATTTCTGATCTGCGCCAATTGTACCTGAATTGCCCTGGGATTGTGGCGCACGCGATCGGATTGTGGCGCATCGGCGCCGGCATGCGCGCAACGGAAATCGGGGGGCGTGGCCGAACGAAAACCCAACGTATTCGGAAAAACCGCCGCATTTAAAAACCGAAAAAGTGTCGCTTGGGGAGCGCTTACCTTCACCTGGTCCGAGGTGGTAAATTCCGGCGCGATGAGATGACTTTCAGCGCAGCAGCGCCACCTGGTGGACGGCGGAGGAACTACCTTCATAAATCCCGGCCGGACCCGAATCCTGTGCAGAGAACGCGCCGCTGGATCGCGAATGGGCGAGGTAAGTAAATCTGCCCCTATATGTTACTACATTTTGAGAATGGATAATATCAACTAATATTCACGTTTTTAACCCTTCTCTATGCAGAACTATCGAAGAACACACTTTGGGCCACATGTATCAATCATTTTTTTTCTGTTGTTTTTGGGCCTTTTCATTCAGGCGCACCGTTTTTGCGCCATTTTTGCCAAACTAGCTGCGCAGCAAAAATAACTAGCTTTTCCTCATTTATCCTAGCAATCCAGATGTTTTGCTGCGCCTTATGATATTCATCACTTGCAACTTTTCATTTAGGCGCAAAAATGGGCGCAAAAACACTCCAGCCCGAAGGTGGCGTTATCTGAGAAGAAAGCACTGAGCCCCTTTGCAGAACAGCTCATTTCTAGCAGCAAAGCTCAGCCAGACCCTGCAGACACTAGAACAGATAATACAGACATGAGATACTCTGCAGACAGGAGCTGAAGACTCTATTTACAGTTCATCACCTTCTATTTACAAAACATTCTGCAGAATCCTGAGCTCAAAGCAAGAGAGAAGAGAACGTTGCAGAATGTTGCAGATACTACAGACAAGTGTCCCCCATGTAATTCTGCACAGTATCACCAGTGTGTCTGAGGGGGATACTGTACAGAATTACAGGGGTGCAGCAGGAGATCAGCACTGGGGGATCCCCTCCAGGAGAAGCCCCTGCTGAGGAGGTCACTGGGTGCAGGATGTCACACACCTGGGTGCTGCTGTGAGTGTTATCTTCATTCTGGGATGTGGGAGAAGAAGAGAGGAGCTTGTAGCAGGATCACATGTAAGTGCCCGAATCTAACATTGCGCCTAAACTGCGCCAAAACTGTGTTAAAGTAAAGTGATTAATAAGAGGCAGGAAATTACGACTACACCGTGACCAGAACATGTCCATAAAGTTATATGTAACACCAAAAACACCCACATGTCCTGGTATAAAGTTTTTATTTCACACCATCCTCCATTATTTACACCTGACGTTCTCACTCTCATTCTTATGAAGCGCGGAGGGTTCTGTTATTGTGCAGCTAATACAATGGCGCACATCTAAAAGTGACTTTTATTATCTAATTAGAGAGGTTTAGACTGTCTAAAAATGTCTAGCTGAAAAGCAGATATCTAGTTATTACAGTATTAGTGATATTATGTGGATTTATTTATGTGAACATATCAATAGGGCACATTTGTGAACTCTACACATGTCCATGCATTACATTTAGGAGATGTGAAGGTAAACATTTTCTGTTTGGATCAAATTTTTTGCCATCAAAGTCAAATTTTAAGTATTTTTTTTTATAAAATGTTTCAATTTGAATCAAAATTGCATGAAGGCGCCTATGTCTATAAACTCTTTGATGCAATTTTGAAAATGGGGCAAGTGTCTGCTTTCAGAAAATATCGGTCCCTCTCCCCAATGGGCCTCACAGTCTAATCAACCTACCAGTAATTTTTTGAAGTGTGGGAGGAAACCGGAGGACCCGGAGGAAACCCACGCAGACACAGAGAGAACATACAAAATCTTTGCAGATGTTGACCAGCGCTGCAAGGCTGTAGTGCTAATCACGGAGCCACCATGCTGCCCATAAATCTCCCTATCATCTATCTCCTATAAAATTCTCCCATATTACAGTTTGTTTTACCATACTAAAGGGAGCCTCTTGCTGACTGTGACTGGTCATAAAATAGTTTTATTTTGGGGCCCCACTTTTAGTTTTGCCCAGGGCCCCACTTTGTCTAGAACCGGCCCTGTGTGTGGGGGTGTGGTCATGGGCGTTACGTGCCTTAACCAAGGCCTTTTCCAGAATGTGATGGGGGTACCCTCGCTCGATGAATCGTTTTTTTAACTCAAGCGCTTGTGCTTCAAAACGATCAGGATCACTATTCAGTCTCTTTAACCGAAGAAACTGACTATATGGTAACCCTTCTTTGGTGTGGTGTGGATGATGGCTATCAAAGTGTAACATAGCGTTAGTCGCGGTGGGCTTTCTAAAAGCGGTAGTGGTGAGACGGTCCTCACTCACTGCTACTTGAACATCAAGAAATTCTAAAGTCTTACCCCCGAACGCTGCGGTGAACCGCATATTCATTGCGTTCTGTTCATTTAGAAAGGAGACAAAATTGAGGAATTCATTCTCGTTACCTGCCCAAACCATGAAAATGTCATCCACATACCGTAAAAAGGTGACAATATGTTTGACGAATGGGTTCGAAGTGGAGAAAATATATTCATTTTCAAATACTGCTAGAAAAATATTGGCAAATGTACAGGCAACCGGAGTGCCCATTGCCGTGCCAGTGTTTTGAATGAACCACTTCCCGTCAAACATAAAGGCATTGTGTTTTAATATGAAATTGAGCCCCTCACAAACAAATTGGATATAACTCTAATTTTTTTGGGCATTACTGAGGACAGATCGAACACTCTCAACACCCAGATCTTGGGGGATCCGGGTGTAGAGGCTTTCGACGTCAACAGAAACCAAATTATAGTTCTCTTGCCAACAAATAGATTTAAGCGCCGTAAGGAAGGCGTTCGTGTCCTTGAGGTAGGAGGGGATATCAGTGAGCAGGGGACGTAACAGCCAATCAATATATTTAGACAACGGTTCCGTGAGAGATCCGATCCCTGGCCTCTTTTATATTGGCAAGACCATTCGGAACCTGTTTATCAGATTCCGCGAACACCGCCACTCTATTCAGACAGGTAAAGGATGTCCCCGTCTCATTAGTCATATTAAAGACAGTCATGGGGGTAACTTAGAGACATTAAAATTTGCTGGTCTGGAGAAAATCGATATCGACCCCCAAGGGGGCGATCGTTCTAAAGCTCTACTCCGCTTAGAAGCTAGACTCATTATTAAATATAATGCACTAGGACCAATGGGTTTGAATGACAGGAATGACCTGAGCGTCTTCCTGTAAATTATGTACCTTTCTAGTATGATATACACCTGTAAGTCAATTTTGATGTATTTCATCTCCTACATGGTCCCATTTACGCTTCATACTCATTGTACTATGCCCTCTTGTCTTGTTTCTTACTGTCAACTATGTTTTGCTCTTCTCCACTCCATTTCTCCTCCTCCTTTTTTGTGCTTGCCCATCATTCCCATGAGTAGATAGCCAAACAAAAGTGTAACATTACTGAGCATTTGTTGTACAATTTATGTCGCTACATACGCGGCGTTGTTTTTAATCATGTATCATGTTTTGCTACTTTGTATTTTCACGTATTTGTTTTCCATTTATACCTGCACCCATGATACTTTACGCTTTCCTGTGTATGTCTTGTTGCCAGGACTACGCGTGCTCGGGGCGGGTATATTACCTGCGCCCCGAGATCTCGCGATGTCCGAGGCTTGAGAAAGCGCTTCCTAGCGCGAAACGGCCCGTCGCCTGTCGTGGCGTGCATCACCCCTGTCCTGAATTCTTCCTTAATAAAGCTTTCGCTGCTTGAGTTCGGTGAGTGCCATCTCTTCTTACCTCTTGTGGATATTCATATTGTGCCTTCTGCGAAGCTTGGATGTGCACCCCGCAGCAGGATTCCTTTTACCTGCCCCAACGGGTGGCTGTATCTGCTGGACGTGGACTGTGACTCTATATCTGTGTGTCAGGTGGTGCCAGTCATCTTTTCTTTTCCATTTATTATTGTAAAATTCCAACTTGTCTCTATCAGTGGAGTATACAATTTTGGTTGCCCCGGGATCCGACCATAAATCTTTCATCTTCTATGGTCGGACAGGGCAGATTGTTCTCATAAATAGCTTCTCCTTTCTGTATGACGCAGGGTGATTTCTTCACCTCCCCTCCATTACAAGACTAGCTCACTCACAGACACTTTCGGCAAGTGGCAGCATGCACAGACAGGGGATAGAGGTTTAGCAGAGCTGTCAGTGTGTGTAGTAGCTGAGATATAGTGTAGCTTACTGTGTATTATAGGTGAGTTAACAGACTGTCATTGTGTGCTATATCCATCACATGGATCTTAGCATCTCTCATCTCTGATTTGACTCATCTCTCTTTTTCTATGTGTCAGATACTAGTAAATGTTTATAAGCTAAATGAAAATGTAGATAAACCCCGGAACTTAATAATCTAACCACATTATCAGCACACAGCATTTCACAACACTAGAGAGATCATAAAG
The DNA here is from genome assembly GCF_040894005.1 of Engystomops pustulosus. Classification (NCBI taxonomy): domain Eukaryota; kingdom Metazoa; phylum Chordata; class Amphibia; order Anura; family Leptodactylidae; genus Engystomops; species Engystomops pustulosus. The sequence goes on along the minus strand of NC_092414.1, from coordinate 93,649,625 downwards.
TGTCTGCTTAGAGAGTCCTTGCCCACACTCTGGAATTTTACACTGACCATCACAGAGTTGTAGGAGCTAAAAAAATCAATAAAACTAGGTAAATTGTAAAGTAAGGGAGTTAAAATGATCTTTATTGTTTAAACATCACTAGGGAATTATAATATGAGAAATTTTTAATGGGCAAACCCCTTTAATGTTACAACTCCCTATGTAAGAACGCTTTACTGTATTTATTAAACACTCAATATTAGGAAAGCTGAAGGTTATTAAATAAATATAGAATATTTCTGGCATGATTCCATGCCATTTCAATAATTTTAGAGATAGATGGTTGAAAAATTGCATCTTTATTTATCTCTAGTAATAATAAAGTGGATCTCTGGGTTGTAAAAAAATTGGCCCAGCTGAAGAGGAAACTTCTCTTTTACCCAATTCTTCCAATTCTTGACACTGTCTACATACAGAGGCTGTAATCATGATGGCACATGATTGCTGCAACTTATCACTGGCCTGAGTCAAATAGAGTTGTGTTTGGCTGAGGCCATCGGCAGACTACAGCAATCACATTCCAGGTAGAGTAGTTATTATTAGTAGGTATTTTATTACTTCTACTTCAATTTGGCTGAATATTATTAATCACCTTGAAAATTCTAGATAAAAGTCAATGTTGTATTGTGTGAAATAGGATGGCAACAGAAAAGTAGAGGGGAAATGTCTCATAAGTGGTGCAAATGAATGTGAAACACTTGCTCATAGTAAATAATCAAGTTGCATCTTTTATGTCCACTGTAAAAGAAAGCTGGAAGTTTATTGATTGTTGTGGCACTTTCTGGCTGTCACCATATGCTTGCATATGTTCTGAAATAGAAGAGAGCAGTACGTTGATGCCAGATATCTTTAATGAAGACATTTTCCCCCTCAGAACTAAAGAATCTGGCTTGTTGAAATGCCTGATCTGTCATTAAAGGAAATCAACCATTAAAAAAATGTAAAAAGTATCTAAGGATACTCATCTATGCTCCTCTTCAGACTGATACCGGCACTGTCCTCCACTAAGCTTGAGACGCCAGGATCACCTCAAAAAGAAAGTTATTAAAAGGAGCGCTCCGGAATGCACACCCTTGCCACCTCCCTCTCCCAGGCTCCCAGTGGAATCGGGATGAAGAGGAGCAGGGTCAAGTATCCGTTTTGTTTTTTCTTTAAATGGTTGATTTCCTTTAACAAAAGTTGGGAGACCTCTAAAGATGCATGATTAAACAGTCCATTCCATTATATTGAAGGGGCATATGGAAGATACGTATCCCTTAGAAGCCAAGGGGATCTCACTACTGGGACTGTTTAGCCACCTTCTTGGGAAATTCTCTAAAGTGAACGCATCCCTTACTTTTATTGGTCATTTCGCATTTCAGCAAATACATAGGGGGTCATTTACTAAGGGCCCGATTCGCGTTTTCCCGACGTGTTACCCGAATATTTCCGGTTTGCGGCGATTTCCCCTGAATTGCCCCGGGATTTTGGTGCACGCGATCGGATTGTGGCGCATCAGCGCTGGCATGCACGCAGCGGAAATGGGGGGGGGCGTGGCCGAACGAAAACCCGACGGATTCGAAAAAACCGATGCATTTAAAACAAAACATCTGTCGCGGAGCTTGTACTTACCTTCACTCAGCCTGAGCCGGTGAACTCCAGCGCATTCCAATGCTTTTCAGCGCAGCAGCGTCACCTGGTGGACGGCGGAGGAACTACCTTAATAAATCCCGGCAGGACCCGAATCCAGGGCAGAGAATGCGCCGCTGGATCGCGAATGGACCGGGTACGTAAATCTGCCCCATAGTGTCTAAGATGGCCATAATACATTTGCTTTAAACTGTAATGTGAACATAATCAATTGTATTGTATACACACGTGGTCTGCAACTTAAGGACAACAGACTTTCAGACAACCCCTAGTTACAGACAGACCTCTCTGCACACTGTGACCTTTGGTGAAGCTCTCTGAATGCTTCACTTTAGTACCCGGTTGCAATGATCAGTTGTAAGGTGTCTGTAATGTCTATCGAAATTGTGAAAATCCAACTGTCACTGGATTGAAAAAAAAATTCTTGTATTTACAATTATAACATATACCTGTTCCAACCTACATAAAAATTCAACTTAAGAACAAAACTAAATAAGCTACACAGGGGACTGCCTGACTATGAGACTACGGCCCACATTTATGAAGCAATCGTATAAAGTATCTGTGCTAGTATTGTGTCGTGGCTGCACTGTGCACACCACGACACAATACTGTACACAGAAAGGGGCGTTCTGGTGCGTATTCGCGGAGGGCACCACCTTTATGTTGGAAGTCCAACATAAATGTGTTGCATGCCCCTTTACCTAAAAAAAACCTGGTACACTCAGTTTATGCACTTTGGCCATGTGCTCCAGTCTTCATAGATCTGGCGCACGCTGCAGTTTGGTCTCAATGATAAAAATTGTTAGCCTAAGACTACTGCTTAATGCAATGGTCGCTAATGGAGAAGGATGCTTCACAATTATTAGGCTTTGGCCTTTTTATAGTTTGGACCTATCTGGAAATTATTGTTATTTTATTGATCCCCACTCTTTTTACAAAAAAAAATGGCCTACAAGGCATGGTAAATCAGATCTTATAATCATAGTTAGTTTCTTAATTTGTCTTTTTCACTACTTTTATTAAAATACAAAACAAAATACGGTGGTATGGTACAATTAGAGATATGCCTATTATTTCTTGCCCTTCCCTGTCACTAACCCTATGCACAACCCCTCCTACTACAGTCATCCACAGTAAATGGATTACTTCATTAGACTGCAGACATCGTGATGACTGGCTACTCAGAGATAGGGAGGTAATGGTGACACAGACCTTCAGACAGCAAATTGTCAGCATTCTTAGCACTGTATTCTCAGAGCTAAAGGAAAGGTGTTGTTTTCAGATTCTTCCTTCAAGTGAAGACATGATACTGATGTAGCATTTTGACTCCTTTCCAAATGACCCTCATGTTGCAGAAATGGCATTTAGTACCACTTGAATCCAGGATCATTGCTATCTGTGAACCTGTTTTGCAAGTGATGATGGCACAGTTTGAGCAAGGCTGTATATTTGCTAATGTTCTTATAGGTCAATGGTAGGTCAAGAATGGGGATTTCTGTAACCTTATATACTAACATTATATATAGTGAATGGTACGTGAGGTGACACAAGGCTCATCATTTACTATTGTAGCATAAATTAAAATGTCTTTGGGGAAAAACATTGAGGCCTTGTCTCTTTTCAAATATACAATAAAACAGCAGCTCTTGAGGATAAAAGACAAGGGCATTATTGGATAAAATGCAACTCCCGTCTAATGACTCGAACAGCTGCAAGGGAATATATGATGTAGCAAGTTTCAACTAATTATGGGATTTACCAATATAATATAATATTTACATGGTGTCCAACTGGGGTCCTAGAACCCAATAGTAAAATTCATTCCAGCTCAACTAATGTGCACCAGTCACAAAGAGCCTGGCCGAGATTCATTGCATTATGAGTATTTGTATAAGACATTATACCATTTCAAATATAATGTTGTCTTTGGCATAGCAGGATCCCTAAAGGGAACTTTGCTTTGCAACATGAAAAAGCTGTGAAAATCTGAAATCTGCCACAATTACTCAAAATAATGATGTGGCTTTTATAATTTGCAACATACAATGTATTCTCAATACAATCTTATTTTCATATTTCTATGACATAGTTTTCCATTCTGGCCTTGACAAAAGTAGCAGTTCAATATATTGCTATGACTGGTGATGTAAGGTGTTTTTTTAAAGCCTCCGGGTATAGCTGCCTTACTGTTGCTTAAAATGTCACCTTTATTTGTTTCACACACAAAAATACACATTTTCTGTATTGCAGTGTTGGTACTACTGATTTGGCAAGCTCTGTGGAATTGTTATTATTATTATCATCGACTGGATTTGTGGAGGGGGACACATGGATACATAAGACACTATCCAATATAAGGCTGGACCAGTTCATCTGACATACTGTACTGTATGAAACACTGCAATATATACATAATAATATTAATGTTTATTTATATAGCGCTTTACAACTATATATATATATATATATATATATATATATATATATATATACATACAGCTACTGTATATGTATCTCCTTCAGTCTATCTATAAGCTACATATTTAAAATGGTTTATTCCTACTGCTCCAGACCGAACCTGAGCATTTATATTCAGACCCTGAATCCTCTGTATATGTTCCTGCACACATGGTATTTTTACAGCAATAATATACAGAAGTAAAGCTGATGAGTTCCAGATTCTGGATTATTTTTACACCCATGCAGCACCACTAACATTACAGTGGAAAAAATAACATAATCTATGGAACTTTCAATCTCTGGCAAAGACTCAAATTACTCACTGTACAGTAACCTAGTATATAATTTGTGGTCTCCTGCATTTTTTTCATTTCAACTAAATTTTATACAGAGAATATATTCTGGGACAGGGAATGCCAGTCTGTGCCTATGAACTGCTTGTATTTTGACAGTTGAGAGCACTCATATCCTGTTTGGCATTCACTCTTTTCTTCTCTTCTAGGAAAACACAATTGCATTGTGAAAGTTAATAACCTCTTATGCATTTGGCTAAGAGAATGAGTTCAGTGCGTTCTTTGAGTAACGGGCTGAGCTTGTGTCACATTTTTAAGATAGAGGGAGTGGTTAAATTATGCTTGGAATGTAAGGTCCACATAGGCTGCAAGTGGTAAAAATCAAGCTACACCAAAAGGCAGCTGTCAGAGATACAGGTAATAAGCTATTCTAGGCATAAATGAATGTGAGGAGAGAAGGTTGGAAGGTAAAAGTGCATGATTTTCTGCTACCAACATGATGTACTGACATATAGAACATCAGCAATTATTATATAACTCTTTCAAACAGAGGCCAGTATAGATCATGAAACTATGATTTTATAACTGATTTCAGTTACTAATGGGTATGGACACAGGACAAGGGGCTAAGCTGGTAATAACCATAGTCAATGGTGTGAAGGATTAGGCTATTGAATTTTCACATGTAGCGTATTTTCCGGACTATAAGGCGCAAATAAAAGCCTAGGATTTCCTTAGAAATCCAAAGTGCGCCTTATAGTCCAGTGCGCCCTATGTATGGCGCAGGGCAGCGGACCCTACTTACATAGGTCCCCGCTACCGGAGACCGGAGACAGCAGATCTCCAGCGGGAACTGCAGACCACGCGGCACGAACAACTTCTGCCGCGTCGGTCTGCAGTTCCCGCAGGAGATCTGCTGTCTCCGGTAGCGGGGACCCATGTAAGTATGGTCCACTGCCATCCTCCCCCCTGAAAGGACCCCCTTCCCCGCTCACCTCTCCGGTCACTCCGTCTCCGCTCTGCCACGCCCCCGGAACTCCGCCACGCCCCCGGCCACCCTGCGCCTTATAGTCCAATGCACCTTATATATGGAATAATTCCATATATAAGGCACATCAGACTGATGCGCCCTATATTCCGGTGCGCCTAATGGCCCGGAAAATACGGTACAATCTTTTTTGGGGGATAGATGTCACTATTAAGGAGAACATATGTCTCCTCTGCCAAGCTGAACATTCATCAATGTGTGGACTAATCTTAAAGAATAAGGTATATGACCATTTTACTGTTCTAAGGCCTCTTTTACACTACCATTTGTAATAGACATACAGTGGGTACGAAAAGTAGTTTTTAAATTTTTCACTCTTTGTTGCATTGCAGCCAATTTGTAAGATCAAAAAGGTAGATTTTTTTGCTTATTGGTGTACCCTCTGCACCTCATCTTGACAAAAAAGAGATATGTTGATATTTTAGCTAATTGCTTAAACAAGAAAAACTGAAATATCACATGGTCAAAATTATTGAGACCCTTTGCTATGTAAGGTGTTGTGCATTTCCTTCTGATCCTCCTTGAGATGGTTCTATTCCTTCATTGGAGTCCAGCTATGTTTAATTAAACTGATTGGACTTTTTTTTTTTTCTGCGCTCCAGTTATACATATAGAGATATTCGTCAACCACCAGGGAGGGAAGGGGTGGGCATACTTAATGAGAATGTTTAAGTAAGTAAGAATCTAACGTGATATTAAATTGTCAGTAGACGGTGTTGTATTAGACAAACCTATGAAATGTATTCTGTGTAAAGGTTTACTCCTTCATCTTTTTTATTCAATGCAATATGTTAAAAAAAAAAGAGGGAAAAAAATGAATAAAGAAAAAAACTGATTGGACTTGATTAGGAAAGGCACACAAATATCAATTTAAGCCTCATAGCCTACAATGCATGTCAGAGCACATGAGAATCAAGAGGTCTAAGGAATTACTCAATAAGCTCAGAGACAGAATTGCTGCAAGACACAGATCTGGTGAAGGATTTCTGCAGCACTCAAGGTTCTTAAGAGTACAGTGGCCTCCATAATTCTTAAATGGAAGAAGTTTGGGTTGACCACAACTCTTCCTTAACTGGTAATCCAGCCAACGCAACAATCCTGGGAGAAGAGCCTTGGTGACAGAGGTAAAGAAGAACCTCAAGATCACTTTGGCTGAGCTCCAGAGATGCAGTAGGGAGGTAGGAGAAAGTTCCACAAAATCAACTATCACTGCAGCCCTTCACAAGTTGGGGCTTTATGGCAGAGTGTGCTGATGGAAGCCTCTCCCTGCAGTGCAGGATAACAAAATAATACCTCCTCTATCTTACTGTTATTAACAAAAATACAGCATTTCACAAATATAATTGAAACCTGTCTCTATCAAGCCTGGTATTTACAATTTTGGTTGTCCCTGGATATGACTGTAAATGTTCTGCCTATAGTCAAATTCGTCTCATGAATAGCTTCTCTTATTTGCACACTCTCTGTCTCCTGCCCCGGCCCCATGCACTACAAGACCAGCTCAGACACAGGCACTTCCTGCCAGCGAGCAGCAGTGTGCAGTGTGACTTACTCTACAAGCTACAGAAAGATATGGTCTTATAGCAGATCTGACAGTGTGCTTTATTGCTAAGGTGAAGCAGCAGTGCTGACTCTGTATTTTACTGATTAGCAGAGTTAGCAGAGCGGAGAGTGTCATTGTGTTTTATATCCATCTCATGGATCTCATTTCTGAATTGTCTCATCTCTCTTTTTCTATGTGTCAGATTCTAGTTCAGAAGCTCAGAAGCTAAATAAAAGTGTAGATAAACCCTGTACTATGACAAGCAGATTGCTAGGACGCTGCATCTCATAGCACAGAGGAATCATAATGTGTCTGCTTAGAAAGTCCATGCCCACACTTTGGATTCTTATACAGACTGTCTAGACAGAGATAGGACCAAAAACAGCAATAAAACTTACTAAAATTGCAAAGTTAGGGGTTAAAAATATCTTTATTGTGTAAACATCACTGAGGGATTAAAAGTTAAGGACTTTCTTTCATGGGAAAATGCCTTTAATTCTAAGCGGTATGTGTGGAGAAACCCTGCCAAATGCCATCCCAACATTGACACATGGTGGCGGCAGCTCAATGCTATGTTGGTGTTTTTCAGTCGTCCAGGGAAAGGATGACTGGTTGCAATTGAAGGAAAGATAAATGTGGTCTAGTACAGAGATATTCTGTATAAGCACCTCACAAGTGCTCTGGACCTCAGACTGGTCCGAAGGTTCACCTTCCAACAGGACAATGGAGCTAAACACACAGCTAAAATAGCAGAGCAGTGGCTTCAGAACAACTATATATATATATATAAAACTAATTTTTTCCCACTTTCCACATGTTAATAGCTTATAAATATCCATCACCAATTAAAAATACTTCATAGTGGATAAAATGTTATGTATCATGCTGACTCTCCACATTAAATACATTTCTGTCTAGATTTGATTTATATCCAAAAACAGGGAATAGCAATAGTGTCCAATGTGAGCCCCAAATGCTTACACATATATGGCTGACTTTGAGAAGACATACTATCCATCTACCCCAATTCTCCACTCACTTCCACATTTGGAAAAGATACATTAATGATGTGTTCTGCATATGAGGGGGGGGACCCATTGGACTCCCTACTTCAGTGTCTAACCTACCTGAACTATATATAGACAGATATGCAATTTATTGTACATGCATGTGAAAAGGAAATCAACTTTCTTTACACAATGAATATTAAAGAATCAGACAGAACCCTTTGGCCAAACCTTTACACAAAACCCATGGACCTTAATAATCTAGCTGTAATCCGTTATGTACAAAATATCACTTCCTATTTCACAATACAATAGAATAGTATGAGTAGTCAGTAACCCTGAAATACTAGATTAGACAAGATGCAAAGCAGGTTTACAGAGGCTATCCTACTGACACCCTACTACAATACAAAAGCTGCCAACTCTGACCTCAAAAGAACACAAATAATGTATACCAAAAATGTATACTCTCCTATCACCTGTTTACATTCAAAATTGTTAAGATCATTTGCCAACATTGATCAATTCTTCAAATAGCCCATCCAGACATTCCCAAATTTCATGAACCATTATTACAATGGTAATCTTCAAAGGTCCTCCTAATCTTTGATAAATTGGTCAAAGCTGATATTGGCTCAGCTACAAAAGGACCAAGACAAACTTTCTTTACAATGTAGCAATGTTCAAAATATAAATATACCTATATATTCCCATTAACATTGATCTATATTGTTCTATGTTGTGATTTTTTATTCTCCTTCACTTATGTTGATTAACTTAACTATTCACCTTCAATATTTATCCTTTAATTGTTCTCCCTTTTATACCTTTCCTCTTTTTACTCTTCCCCTTTTTACACTTAATTATTGCTCCTGGCACTTTTTATTTTGATAGCCCTGCATCTTATGACAGGGTATGTTCCACTGTAGGATGCTTTCTCCCTCTCTCCTACTAACTTCTGGTTTAGACCGGAAGTACATATCTGATTATCTCCTGTATCTGTCACAGCACAATCCTCTGGACTGGGATCATCCTCTTATAATTCATTACACATGCATATGGTATCTCCTCACTTACAGGCCTTCACTGAACACCTGGAGCGTAGCCAAATACCATCTAATGTCTTTCACTGTATACTAACTGCCTCCTCCACTAACATCAAATAAGCTTGTATAAACCCTGTCTTAATAGATATCTGCATCAACTATATGCTCGTCTCTTCTGAGATTAACTTGCAAACTAATTATTGCCTGGTGTTAAGGATTTGCCAGTAAACTAATGTTTGTTTGCAATTTATAATAAGTCTGTGGATTAATGCTTTTTTGTATGATTGTGGACCAAATCGGGCCCTGTAACTCTATAGCTGCCAATACTGTCCTATTTTCTATTGTGTGGGATTCGTTAATTATTTTGTGTGCCTTATAAAATTGCATATAGTACAGGTTAAAATTCTGAGAAGGAATAACAGGATGCTGAGCAACAACTTCTGGCCTATGAGATCAGTAGCCTCTTTGATCCTCCTACCAGATAACTTTGGCGCGCAGCTCCTCATAGCCGCGCGCCCTCATCCGCAAAGCCTGCCGCTTGTGCATGTGCTGTGGCTCTGGCATCAGAGCAGTGGCTGCGCATGCGCAGATGGCAGGCTTCACGGATGAGGGCGTGCAGCTATGAGGAGCTACATGCCCAAATTTTCTGGTAGGAGGATCAAAGAGGCTTACTGGGGCATGGAGTAGTCGTGCCGTGTAGCCTAAGCTTCAGCTACTCCACACCCCAGTAGCCTCTTTAGAAAATTTACATATTAGCGAAAGAAAAGTTAGCAAAACATTGCGGGGTTGTGAGGATTAGCCCTTAAAAGAGCTATCCTCAGCTCCTACAGAAGCACCTACCACCCGATCTACTTTTATAAGTAGATCCGTGGTGGTAGGTTCCCTTTAAGCTATACTTTGAAGGAATATATTCCTTGGAAATAGCTGTCAGTGTGGGTGATATCAGGGAGGCACTAGCACTATGAATGTTTCTCTGGTATTAAAATTAACTGGGGCAAATCTTCATGTTTGAATTTGGGTTTAGAGCTAGTAGTTCTGGCAGGTATGTCCCAGCTGCCAGTATTGGAGTCTTTCAAATATTTGGGAGTTGTAATAAGTAGACATGTTAGTGATGTAATAAGTAGACATGTTAAGCCATTGATTTACAAAATCAGGAATAAATATTCAATGTGGTGAAAATCTATTTATATATGGCAGCTAGAGTAACACTACTGAAGATGGTGACAGTTCCACAGATATTGATCCTATTACAAAACTTTCCAGTGATACCAAGTAGGAAATTTTTTAACTCATTGAAGTCGATAATTAGAGAGCTTTTATGGGATGGGAAAAAAACATGAATCAGATTAAATACACTTTATTTTCCATTCAGGGAAGGTGGGTTGGCTTTGCTGGATTTCAGAAGATATTTTCGGGCATTTCAGCTACAAAATATTATGGAATGGGATTTGATATTTGCTTATCACATATTAAAGGACTATATGGTGTTTATCCAACTTTAAAACTTGTGCAATGGGTTTGGGATAGAATAAAAAAGGAATGGGACATGATGGGTATCTGTAAATATACCCCAATATGGGTAAAGGGACTATGGTCTGTGTCTATGGTCTGTCTCCTTTAAATAATTCTATTAGGTGGAGAGATAGTGGGGTGTTATATGTTAGCCAGATTGTCGACTTGAATGGGCTTAAATAATTTGCAGAATTACAGGCTGAATTTGGCCTAAGACTATCTGACTGGTACTATTACCCTCAATTGAGTTATGCCTTTGGAATGCTTGAAAAAAAGGAACTCTGTAAACAAGATGATAACTTAATTCTTCATGCTTTAGAGAGAAATTAGGTAAATAAGAGAGGCTGTGCATCTAAATTATATAATACATTGCAATGCCAGGGTCCAAAAGGAAAACAAACATTACAAAGCTACAAAAAATGGAAAGAAAAAGTAATAGATCTATCTATGGCTGAATGGAATAAGGCACTGAAGATGGTTGGAGTTGGCACCAGGAATAAATAGTACATCATCTGCCAGCTATTTCTACTGCATACAGCTTATTACAAACCAAAGAAAATTAATATGTCAAGAATACGTGAGAAGAAAGATGCCCGAAGTGTGGTTGAAATTAGCGCTGACTTGGTACATATGAGTGGAGAAAAACTGTATACTAGGTATTAAGACTGGAATAGTGGGAGGTCATATAAACGCTCTAATTGCTATAAAGGGATTGTTGATGGCGTGGAGGATGCTGATGTTTGGCTGGAAGGCTGTGGCGCCCCCCACGATTGGTGAATGGGAAAGTAAGATGTCATTATTGATGATTACAGAGAGATACTCTACCAACGCATTAGGGAATGGCAATACATTTGATAAGATCTGGTCCCTGTGGGTTAATAGATAAAGCCTAGATGGAGTGTGAGGGGGGAGAGAGTATATGTTAATATGTGTATATATATATATTTTAAATATTTATTTGTTTTTATGTATGTACAGGCAGTCCCTGGGTTACGTACAAGAAAGGGTCCGGAGGTTTGTTCTTAAGTTGAATTTGTAAGTCGAAACTGTATATTTTATAATTGTAGATCCAGAAAAAAATTTTTTTGTCCCAGTGACAATTGGAGTTTCAAAATTTTTTGCTGTAATTGGACCAAGGATTATGAATAAAGCTTCATTACAGACCCCTTACAGCTGATTATTGCAGTCTGGGACTATAGTAAAGCCTCCAGAGAGCTTCACCAGAGGTCACAGTGGGCAGAGGGGTCTGTCTTTAAGTCAGGTGTCCTTAAGTAGGGGACCACCTCTATATGTATGTGTGTATTGGTATATATATATATACACATATATATATATATATATATATATATATATATATATATATATATATATATAGTTTTCTCTCTTTTTTTAAATTATTGTTATTTAATACTCTATCCATGAAAGGGTGGGGTGGGGGGATTTATACGTTGTAAAATGAATTATGTTAGGCATGTAATCTATTTCTCGGCAGTGCAATATAGTGGATAGCTATGTTCTGATAAGTCTTTGATTGGTAGTCGGATATGCCACGGCTAAAATTCTGTGTCACGCTGTGCTTGCTGCCGCTGTCCCCGCTCCCCCGGGCTGGTACTTACCTATCCCGGCTCCTGATGGCTCCGTTGCAGTTCCGTCCAGGCTGCGGGTCTGCTTCCTGGCTAGGCCACGCGCTCCAGCTGATAGGGCGTGCGTGCGCCGACTCTTTCAAGATTTAAAGGGCCAGCATCCTCCTAATTGGGCTGGCATTTCCGGACTCCTATATAGCCCGGCGGCTACCAGCATCCCCTGCTGGATCTTCAAGTCCTTCCACTGAAGAAAAAGCCCTCTGTGTTTTCCTGTGCGTTTCCAGACACCTCCGTGTTCCGTGTTGATGTGGCATTCCCGTATTCATGTGGCGTTCCTGTGTTCCTGTGGTGTTCCTGTGGCTTTCCTGTACTCCTGTGGCGGTCCTGTACTCCTGTGGCGGTCCAGTACTCCTTTGGTGGTCCTGTGTTTGGTGGCCATCCTGAGGTCCTGCCTTCCAGAAGTCCTGCCATCCCGAGATCCTGCCATCCCGAGGTCCTTCCATCCTGATGTCCTGCCTTCCCTAGGTCCTGCCTACTCGAGGTTTTGCCAACCCGAGGTCCTGCCTTCCCTATGTCCCTAGCTAGGCTGCCATCGCGGGCCTAGTTTCACCTGTGGAGCGACCTGGTGGCTCCGCACCGCAGCAAGACCATCCTGCTTTGCTCTGGGCTCTGGCGAAGACCAGGGGTCCACTTAGACTCTGCTCCCGGGTTGCGGCTAGTACCATCATCCCATGCAGTGGTCCAGGGAGTCCACAGACTCTAGCCTCAAGAGATTCTTCCCACACCCCTGTGTGTGACATTCTGTTTATATAGATGTATTCTATATTTGTATCTTAATTGTATTACATATTAATAAAGATTTAAATTATTTAAAAAAAACATATTTAATGAAGGTCAATGTTTTGACTGAAAGGTCAGACAATTTATTTATTTATTTATTTGTTTGTTGGCCACTTGCATCATTAAAACTCCATATTGAGCCCAACTGGACTTTGGAATTTGGAATGAGCTGACAAACAAGCTAGCAGAAGCTGAAAATAATTTTGTAATCAGCAATTTTGCTTCTGACAATGATACAGACTGTACGTGGACTGAACAGGTGCAGTAACATTACTGGTCCCCATAGAGAATCTTATTAGGCTGTTCAGAAGCTCTTTATATGACTTGTTTGAATTTTAATTGGTGCCCATGTCTCGGTGCTCTTACACAAGGGTTAGTAGCCACCAATAATTCTTTGCATTTATTATTAATTGCCAGCTTTCACCAGGACATGCCATTGTTTCATGCCCAACGGAAAGTAGCTTGGCACCCCCAAATAAGGTAAAGAAGTTTTCTTTTTTGGAAAGTTTTCATTTTCAGCCCACCAATTAAAAGTACAATGCAACCAAGGACCCCAACACATTTGTAGTGGAGAAATAACAAGAGTAGTTTGCAGTTATTTAATAGAAAAGCTTTAAAGAGATACAAATCTTGGCAACTGGGGTATTAAACACTTTTGGTAGTCTAGCGTTCCAAATTACCCTATATCCTCCAGTCTATGGCAGCGATCAAGAAAACATCAATAATTATCTCTGTTGCTTCCTACATTGGCATTGTATACCTCAGCTTCGGTGTGCAAAGCATCCGGAGCCGATGTGTACTATGTCAGCTTCACTAGACGTCTAGAGCAGCGTAAAAGGGTATGTATAAGAATTGGTTTTTCTTTTGTGGGCTCAGAGAGAGAAGATATAGGGAGATTTGGGACACTAAACTTTAACACTAAACAAGGACCTGTGGGTAGTTTCTCAAATTATCCTGACAGGTAACCTTTAAAAGATCTATCCCTTAATGGTCAGAATGTGAAAGTAAACTGTGAGATTATTGTATGGCAAATATAATATAATTTTCAAAACTGAAATACATAACGAAGGGCTATTAGGCTTTATATCACCCTAGCATAATGTATAATATTACAGTGCACAACATTATAGCAGAGGAGACATGAAAAGGCGCTAGTAACTAGGTAACAATATTTAATTGTAATGAAACAGCTTAAGAATCTATCTGTAAATATCTTATCTAATTCCTATGTCTATGTTTTAGTTAAATCCTTATCTTTCTCATATAATTACAGTGTTTATAATTATACAGCCAGCATTGTCTCCATCATCTCCATTGCCATCTTTCTATTTATAGTTACACTAATTAATAAAGACAACTTTTTTTTTATAAGAAACCACATCAGCCTGCTCCGCATCAACAGCGGCTAGTCTCATTTTTTTTTCCGCACACATAAGCATCATCTTGACATTTTACAATATTAGAACTTTTAGGAGTTATCAGACTTACCTTTGTAATTAAGATGTATCTCTAATCCAACGGGAAATTGTAAAATGTGCTTTTGTTTTAGTTGCACTGTGGTTCCTTGGGCCCATAAAATTATTCTGGGGTCCAGCTTTTATCATTCCATAGAATATAAACCCCACTAGCCCCAAATAAGTTGTCTTCTGCAGTATCCCAGGGGTCCACTGGAGGATCCTCTACTCTGTTTGTCTATTACTGCAAAAGTGAAGGTCAGCAGAGGTGAAGGAATAACTACAAATTTAGATTATATATCAGAATACAGAATATAGCTCATATAATGGTTTCCCTGTAGGAAAACCTGTCACCGCTTCTTCCTATTTTTCTGTTAGGCCCTTAGAAATGTAATTATCTAGCAGCTATATAGCAGATGTCCCTGCTCTTCTACATATATGCTATTTACTTGAGTGGGACTGAATTGCAATAGAACTATGTGATTGGTGGATGTGATACCTTATATAAATAGTAAGTACATCAATTACAATGTTTGCTATGATTATCTACACTAGGATGTCATTTCTTTAAAAGTTTAGTTACATTTTAATATGGTTTATGACTTAAGAAGTTTTACACAGACCGATAGTAGGTTTTGTAGTCAGCAATAACTGATCACTGGTCTTTAAATCCTTAAATACCATGGGAAGATATGATCACAGCATTCTACACATCTCTCTTGAGGGGGATCACATAATAACTACACAAGTTTGGCACAATCTAAGATATGTGAGAGATATGCTTTAAATTGACTTCCACCTTTAATAATTTTCCCGCTGCTGCTGCATGTACAAAGTTTATCCATTAATAAATTATCCATGCTTACCAGGCAGCAATATATTATAATATAGGTGGTTTGGGCAGGAGCATGGGGCCGAATGCCCCAAATTTTATATTGAGAAAGATCTTCACCGATGAAATCCTTGTACATCTGTCCCTGTTCAATAGACAAGAGACATTTCAGGACCTTTGAAAGTTCTCATAAGGTCCTGAAACTGCATATTTAACAAGAAACTGTCAGGCAAATTAACCACCCAAAGCTAAATATAATTTCATAAAATGTTATTATGAAACATTGCCCTCATCCCCACATTGTACATGCCGGTAAACTTAAACAATCAGGTCCTGACAGTCTGTATAATGATGTGACGCATGGCTGCAGTTGTAACAGCCTGACATGCTTACATGCTACACTACTTGTGTAGCTGATGTCTGTGTCTCTCACAGGCAGCAAATAAAGCATAGACACTAGCAATGCTTTACTATACATTACAAACAGACGTGAGCAGGGGGAGAAGGGGAGGGGTAACAGGGGTGACATCACTTTCTCTCTCCATGTGCCGATCCTCATGCGGGTGTTACCCCTAAGGACCGAACAGATCCCCTCTGCCGAGTGCCCGTGGCTGCCCGATGTCCCCTGCAGTCAGATTCCTTCCAGGTCTGACTGTAAACTGTCTGTGCAAGCGTTAGCATGTCAGACAGTTTACACTGCTCTACAATACATTAGTATTGAAGAGCAGTGCATTGGACTTGAACTATCGATCAGAACATTGTTGGTTCAAGTTCAAGTTTGTATAAAGTAAATAGAGTAAAAAAACTTTTTAAAACATTAAAATAAATAAAAAATAAATAAAATATAAGCCCCTAAAATTTCACTTCCCCACACAAACACTTAATAAAGTCTAAAAAACACAATACACAAAAATCCCCACATATTTGGTGTTGATGCTTACGTAACAATCTGTGTAATAAAACAGAATCCTTACTGAACCCGTTCGGTGAACGCTGCAAAAAAAACAACAAAACCTTCCGAAGAAAAATAATTTTGAATTAATACCCTCAGATAACTCAGTTATCTCATTTCTATGCTTAAGCTATTGTTTACATATATATATATATATATACAATACAAAACTTGCTTAACAATCAATGATGCCCCCCATATATTCCCATGCTGTGTATATTTACAACATAAACTTTATTACTAAAAATATCTCCTATACATTCACAACGCCATAGAGATGTTTTCATCATTCTAAATTAGCATTTATATCCTGTATTTTTCCACTACAGTAGTATGTTCTTGTTACAGGCAAACAAAACATCTGCAAAATCTATAACATTTTTCTATGATTTATCGCATTTTAAGTTTGGAGTCTTGAAGATTTCTATTGTTCAAACCAATATATAAAATAATCAAATGTTGAATATCCATGCAAATGACACAAAAATCTAGATTTCTGCTTCTCAGAGGCTAAATTTAGACAACCCAAGTATCTTGGTTTTAAACTTTTGCATGTTCATTGTGTACCCTCTATGACCTACATAAATGTGCTCTTTCTGTGGGAAAGTATACAAATGATACATTCTGAAGTTCTACTCTACTGGTTCTACTATGAATATACTCAGTGAAATTGCTTGAAAAATAGGAACACAGCTGGTGTTGAGAATGGCTTAGATTATGCATAATCAGAAGAGCCAAGGTTCAGCATTTCCTGGACAAAACAGAAATGTTGGCAAGGGACATGCTGGCCTCAGAACCAATGTCATATCCCCATGAACTGACTTTATTAATGGTTTGCTTATCTTGTGCAAAGGGACTGTGCTGTTCTGTACACGGTGCCAACTCCAATGGCTGGTATATTGTCTCAGACTATTCATGTGTTAGCTTACAGCATGAGAAGAGCAATCGCTTCACTAAAATCCCTCTTGGTTGTGGTTCTTTCTTGATCTGCAGTTGTGTCTTCTCAATATTTGTCCACTTAATGCATCCCTTTTATTGCATTAATCTTCTAGCAGATAAATCATTTACACTTAATTAAGATTGCTGAGAGCTTGTTTGCTCTAGTTCTCTGTCCGTTTGCTTTGTCAACTTTAATTTGCACAATAAATATGACAGGGACATACATTCCTGACATTTTCCTTCTGTGTTAGCTTCATGATCATTATTAAACAACACAAATTGAGAAATTGAAGTTTTATATGGTTTGGATGATTTATGTACTTTTAATCTCAGATATTATGGTGCAGGCGAAAACTGATGTACTATTAAACTATACTGACTACACTGTCTTACTCAGGAGATGGCCTGGGGACCTACAATTGAACTAATCTACCCAAGTTTTGTAAAATTAATCATCACTACTTTGCATGTAAGAATTATTGTAGGATGGTTAAAGTGAATACAATGTAATACATTCAGATGGCCGTCTGTGGGGATGTATACGCGGCCTCACATTTGCGGCTGCATATACGTCCCCATAGACAGCAATGGCGGTCCGGCGGCGTTCCACCCTGTACACGGGGAAAATATAGAGCATGCTCTATCTTTCCCCATGTGTGCAACCGTACACTGATTTTCTCTATGGAGGGGGGAGGGGTCTCCAGCGCACAGGGAATACGGCTGTGTAAATGTACCCTAAGATGTACCATGTAACAAAGGATACATTTTAATCCTCATTGACCAGGCTTTTCAGTTTTTTTATTTAATGTAGAATGGGATGTTGGTAACTCACAAAAAATGGTAGTTGTACCAGTACCAATTCATCAGTGTAACCGCCAACACATTTTTGATTTACCAAGAGGAAATATTTCTAAGCATGTAATGTAAATTCATGTAAACAGTTATGTAGTATTCTGTGGATACCCCATAAATGCTCCTCAAATGGCAGTAGTCCTCGAGACCAGGGACTGATAGGTTTGGCTAGGGACAGATGCTGCAGGTGAGCCACAGGGGAATTTTGCTGCGGGATATCAGGTAATTATATATATTATCAAATACATTTATACAAATCTCATCTACAAGCTGTGATAAAAACTTACAGTGCAAAAATGAGTTCTTCTTCCTGTTCGAATTTACATCATGTTAATTATTTCTGCAGTTTCAGAAAGAAAGATTGAATGAACCATAGCAATGCAAAGGCTGAACTAAATCGAGGGTCAGAATAAGACTGCCATTAGCCCTTGGCTGTATGAAAAAGGAGGGCCCCATACAAATCAATTTTTTTTTAACAGTTTGACATTAACCAAAATCAAGTTACTTGGGAATGGAGAGATTGTCTCTACTGTCTAATTTCAGTACTGTAGTTGAAGAGCCTATAGAGGTAGAGTGTCGAGAGTCAGTAAACTTTCTTTATTATCCCTTCAGAACAGTGTCAAAGTTGGTGACTATTGTGGCCCCCAGAAACCTTGGATCAAGCCTGTTGTTTAAGCCACTAATATAATATACTACTGACTACATCACCACAACGGGTGATCCAACCCTTCAATGAACCCTATACCTGACTACCCAACAAATCTGTAAGAAGCTGAGAATCTCAGCCTAGAGGCCAGTGTGAAAACATATACCGTATTGATACATTTCAATTAGTTTTTAAAATTGTTTTACAGTCAAACCTATGAAAAAATAATATTCATAATTATAACCAAATTTAAATAATATATTATTTAGAGAGTTTTTGTTTACAGTAGAGATGCATAGCCCAGAATACTGCGGTGAATATACTGTAATTCATTACCCTTTATCATGAGTTTTGCCTATGTTGCAAGCACTTATCGCAGGGTTGACTGAAAAGCTTATGGAAAACATCTATTTAATATCTTGTGTGCTCGGATTGATATGTTAATCACTATTATACAAGGACATATCAATAGCAAAGAAGGTTAAAACCAAGATGTAGATAATTGTATTGAAAGTGTAATCAGTAATATGCACGGTTCCTTAAACAAAAAATGCTAATACATGCCAATGTGTTACACAGGAGAATACATTTTCCAATGTGATATAATTATCAGGAAAAAGAATAGCATGATGGCCGAGATAATATTATTCATGAATTATGCCAGGCAGACTTAAATTCTGCAGAGATCTAACAATGAGAGTGGTTTAGCAATAAGTAGGTTAACACATAAGGTCATGGAAACCACTTAATTGCTTACTATTGCTGAACATTCAGATAAGTGTGGACTGAATTGTAAAGATTTGACCATTGTCCTTTGTAGTACCTAAAAAAAATGATATACCGTATATACTCGAGTATAAGCTGAGTTTTTCAGCACAAAAAATGTGCTGAAAAACTCTAACTCGGCTTATACTTGAGTCAATGCAAAAAACCCTCTATACTCACCTTTCCGACGCCCCCGCTGGTCCTCTTATGTCTTCAGCTCCGGTGCCCCGCCATTTCCTTTGCACAAATCATGACTTCAGTCGCTTGCCGATATCATAGTAAGCCTGATGTCATCGGCACACACTATGAGGTCAGCAAGTGGCTGACGTCATGATGTGTGCGACTGGACCACACGGGGAGCCGAAGACGGAGCTGTAGCTGAAGACAGAAGACCAGCGGGGGGCATCGGAAAGGTGAGTACAGAGTTTTTTGTGTTTTTTTAGGCTGGGCGGGGGCTGCTGGCTACATACGAGGGGCGCAGGCACTACCTATATACGGAGTGGGGGGGGAGGCACTGGCTGTACATGGGAGCAGGAGCTGGCTTTATATGGTGGGGGTGGGGGCACTAGCTATATACTAGGGGGCAGGCACTGGCTATATACGGGGGGAGGGATCGGCTCTATACTGTGGGGGGCAGGCACTGGCTATGTACAGGGGGGCAGGCACTGGCAATATAAGAACAAAAATGTCACAATGTCAGGGAATGTAGATTCGTGGCTTTAGATGTTCCACTGGTCTAACAATTCACCGGTCTTACATCAAATAAGTTCAACTGATTTTTAATAAACATTAGGGGGATTTATGCCAGTTTTCTGGAGTACAAGCCTTAAAATAGTTTCACTTCCTGGCAGGGTCGGACTAGGGTGCCAAGGGCCCACCAGTGAAATTAATTCTGGGGGCCCACCAGCTGCTTCATTGATACATGCGAGCCACCCCCATGTATATTTTCATTGCATTTCTGAACGTGCTGGAAATGCAAGGTGTGAATGCAGCCTTTGGCCATGTTCACACATTCCGTTTTTTGTTGCGTTTTCAACGCTTTGGAAAGACGATCTGTTCCTCTTCCATTTGAATGCAGGTCTTTTAGCCATTCAGCACACAAACTTTAAGTTTCTGCAATAAAAAAAAACATAATGTGTGAACGCAGCCCCAGGCTTCCTGCACACTACACTTGTGCAGTTCTTGGTATGCAAACAATGGTCCCATCATCGGGATGCAAGTACATAATAATAGCCTGAACCGCAAACTTGGTGAGGACCTGCTCTGTCATTTGCAGCTCAGGCAGTCGGCTCATAACCAGGGCTGTGAAATTCACAGCCATGTGCATGAGCCCATAGAAGTGAATGAGGACGTGTACAACAATCCTGCAGAAAACAGGCCTCAGGCCGTGGTCACACGTACCGCTAGGCGTCCTTTCATAATGTGACACTAGTGCACAGGGGGCGGTCCTCGGCCCGAACGCACATTCGCTTCCAGAGAAACGCATGCGACATGTGATCGGCTTATCAATTGCATGTGTTTCCCTGGAAACGCATGTGTGTTCGGGCCGAGGTCCTCCCCTGTGCGCTAGCGGCGTGTTATGAACGGACGCCTAGCGGTACGTGTGACCGTGGCCTCAGGCCCCATGCACACTTTTTGCTTTTTGATGAGTTTTAACTGCATTGGAAACCGCAAAAGGGAAGGGCTTTGTCAGAACACATATGCCTTTCTACTGAAACACTTTTGTTCTGGAATGAGCCCCTTCCTGGTGCGTTTTTAATTATAACAGATCAAGAACTGCAACGTGTGAATGGGGCTTGAGGCTTGTTATCTGCCTGTGGGTAGGGCCCAACTTGTCTTTGTGGGAAAACCCCTTTAAGACATTTTTTCTTTTTTTCACACGTAACATGGGGTCTGCTGGTAATACTGAGGCTGTGGTCACACATAACACGGAGTATACTGGTAATACTGAGGCTGCGGTCACACGTAACACGGGGTATGCTGGTAATACTGAGGCTGGAGTCACACGTAACGCGGGGTATGCTGGTAATACTGAGGCTGTGGTCACACATAACACGGAGTATACTGGTAATACTGAGGCTGCGGTCACACGTAACGCGGGGTATGCTGATAATACCGAGGCTGCAGTCACACGTAACACAGGGAATGGTGGTAATACTGAGGCTGTGGTCACATGTAACGCGAAGTATGCTGATAATACCGAGGCTGCAGTCACCCGTAACACGGGGAATGGTGGTAATACTGAGGCTGCGGTCACATGTAACGCGGGGTATGCTGATAATACTGAGGCTGCAGTCACACGTAACATGGATGATCTGAATCTAACTGATAATCCACACTTTTGAATGACCAGGACTATATAGTGCATGTAGTTGCTGGAACCAATGCTGAGAGACTATGAGCAGCTTCTAATATTTATAGAACTGATTGAAACATTGCCATTTACTGCCCATAGAAAGGGAAGGTATTGCTGCTTGTGTTCCAAATGTAATATATGTACAATATGTACAATAATATAAATAGAAACAATTGCGCATATACTACATATACAACTACATTTTCCTAACAAAGTACAAACAGTCAGCACAATAAGAGCAAAAGAAGCAAGTGGTATGGACCCATAAGGTTAGCTATATGTTTCCTAGCAGGCTTAGGTTAGGGGGGGCAGTGGTTGTATGGTCAGTGGCCCCATATAGTCTAGAAAACAAGTCAGGTGTTAAATATTGCGCAAACAGACAAATGCAAAACAGATGCAAGCAGAATGATAAAAATGATCAGGCTCCCCAAAGATACAAGTCCCATAAAAACAAGAAACAGTGTTATTCCTTAAAGGGGTTGTCCGAGTTTAAAAAAAAAAAAATATATATATATATATATATGTGGCCGGGAGCGGGCTGCCTAAAACAATAAAGCTGTACTTACCTTCCGGTGCCCTCCGGCATTCAGCTTCCGGCCGGCCGTGGCCGGGTACGCCTATCCGTCCCTATACACAGCATTGTGTATGGGGGCCGGAAGTTTGTCGGGTCCGGCCGGAAGCTAAATGCAGCGCTGCTCCGGCACCCATGTTTGTTTACATGGCGCCCGGACCGGAGCGACAGCAGCGCTGGATACCGGAGGGCACTGGAAGCTAAGTACAGCTTTATTGTTTTAGGCAGCCCGCTCCCGGCCACCTATATTTTTTTTTCAAAACTCGGACAACCCCTTTAACTACACACATTGGACCACATTTACTTACTGGTCCTGACGCGAACCCCGAAAGTGCATTGTCCGACCGGAATGCACTCTGCCATGATTCACTAAGATCGTGCGCCCGATCCTTCCCCGCTCAGGTCCGCCGGAGTTCACCATCTTCTTCCTGGTGCATGTAAGTGCTTGATCTTGCGACACAATTTTAAAGTTAAATCCCGCACTCAGTCCTAATCTGCGGATCGTCCGATGGCCCGTCCCCTGATTTCTGTCGAATGAAAGCCAGTGTGGCTGCACCAAAATCCATCTGCATGCGACACAATCCCTTGTTAAAAACCTGTCACAGCGGCACAAATCCCGAAAACGGTGGAAAATCTGACAAAAGTGTGGTCCGCAGACCCTTAGTAAATAAGGCCCATTAGCTCAGGCATATCAAAAGTGGTGCAAACTACCTTTGTGTAGTTTGCCTCACTCATGTGTAAGTTGCGCCAGATAATTCAACAGTGGCGCATGGTGTTATCTGCCGCAATCAACACTGCTATGGGTAGTGTGACACGGTTGCAACTTTTTCTTTTAGGTGCACTTTCATTTTACAGCGTGCGACACAAGTTTGTTCGCCCGATACCCTGCATGTGTCGCTTCCCCGCTCAGGTCCACCAGAGCTCACCTTCTTTTTCCTGGTGCATGTAAGTGCTTGATCTCGCGACACAATTTGAAAGTTAAAACCCGGTTCAGTCCAAATCAGTCGGATCGTCCGACAACCCTCCCCCCGATTTCTGCCCCATGGAAGCAAGTGCAGCTGTGCCACAATCCCATCGCGTGCGACACAATCCCCAGTTAAATATCTGTCACAGCGGTGCAAATCCCGAAAACGACGAAAAAAAAAGACGACTAAAATGCGGCCACGGACCCTTAGTAAATAAGCCCCAATGATAGATCTGGGTCATTGTGCTACTGATTTCTGCATGGTTTGTTGAACATTGAGGTCAAGGAAAACTATGTTGATAACCCTTTTCTACTTGCATCTATGCATTTTAGCTTTGTATTTTTTTTTTACAGGATTGTTTCTTTTATATTTTTGTGAGAGAGCTAAGTAAAGCTGGGTTTGCCCGCATTTTAAATAAAAACATATGTTTCGCTGCAGTTATTTGAGAACAGTTTTCTTGTATTCTCTTTTTTCTCTAACTACGCTTAACACCCTTTATGACTCACTGAATGCAACCTAATTCTTTGGGTGGATTTCAAGGTTAACGTTTATTTGATGCGACAGTTATTTTACATCTGGTTTGTACATTGTTTATTTGTTTTATTTTCTATGGATATTGAAAACATATTTATTCAGTAGACAGAAACATTTGCAGAATTGGCAAGATAGGGGTAAATATACATACAAAGGTGATTAAGAGACTTTATTTGAAGATGTCACTAGAACACAAGAATAGCTGTAAAGATTAAAAGAAATTTACCATCAGGATCCAATAAACCAAACTTACATGCTGGTGTGTGCCCCCTTGGTCTGGATTCACTCTTCTTTTATTTACAATTATGCAAATGAGCCCGAGGGGCTCTTGTTGGCATCTTTGTCCATTAATTATTCCCACCTCTGTGCAGGCTTACTTCCCACCTCCTCCTTCCCTTGCCCCAGCCAGATAGCTCGTTACGTCAACTGGCTTTCCCGCCCACAGGTGGCTTTCAGCAATTCTGACTGTGTACTTCCAGGCTCAAGACCCACAGGCTAATTGTAAAACCCATTTTTTGGAAAAAGAAGGACATAAGAAACTAAAAGAAGAACAGATCCAGACCGACCGGACACACACCAGCCTGTACAGTAAATGTGTTTGGTTTAAATTCCTCGATCCTGATGGTAGATTGCCGTTAAAGTATTAGCATCTCCTGATGTGTCCTTTTTTTATATTAAATCTATTGGAGAATCTTTTTGTATGTATTACCGTATATACTCGAGTATAAGCCGACCCGAGTATAAGCCGAGACCCCTAATTTTAACACAAAAAACTGGAAAAACGTATTGACTCGAGTATAAGCCGAGGGTGGGAAATGCATTGGTCACAGCCTCCCAGTATATAGCTAGCCCCCTGTTGTATACAGCCAGCCAGCCCCCCGTAGTATACAGCCTGCCAGCCCCCTGTAGTATATAGCCTGCCAGCCCCCTGTTGTATACAGCCTGCCAGCCCCCTGTTGTATACAGCCTGCCAGCCCCTGTTGTACACAGCCTGCCAGCCCCCTGTTGTATACAGCCTGCCAGCCCCCTGTTGTATACAGCCTGCCAGACCCCCGTTGAATACAGCCTGCCTGACCCCCGTTGAATACAGCCTGCCAGCCCTTAAAAATAATAAACTCAGTACTCACCATTCCAACAGCCCGGGCAGCTCCGCTTCCATTTCATGTCCGCGGTGGGTCCGCGGCAGCTCCGTCTGCAGCACCTCTTCTCCTTTAGGCCAGCGCTAGGATCGCGATGTCTCAGTACGCACGGCCCGGTCGGCACATAACTGTGTCATCACAGTTGCTGACATCACAGTTGTGTGCCGGCCGGGTCGTGCGTACGGGGATGTCGCGGTCCTAGCGCCGGCCTGAAGGAGAAGAGGCGCTGCAGACGGAGCTGCCGCGGACCCACCGCGGACATGAAGATGGAAGCAGAGCTGCCCGGGCCGTCGGAATAGTGAGTATTGAGTTTAATTTTTTTATATACCCGAGTATAAGCCGAGTGGGGAATTTTCAGCACAAAAATTGTGCTGAAAAACTCGGCTTATACTCGAGTTTTAATGTTTTAATGATTAGTTTTTTTGTTTTTTTTTTGTGATTCAATACTTTATTTTTCCTAATCCAGGACAAGTATTGTAGAAGATCTAAACTTTATTTAAAGAGCATGAAGCATGGGGAAACCATATCACACTTTTTGTCACTAAAAGATGCTAAGATAGCTGCATCACACTTAAAGTAGTTATCTGCAGCAAATTCATATAACCTAGTATTACTGTGAGGTATTTCATACCACTTAAAGTTGAAAGGTTAATTTTGGATTCTATACATTTTCTATCTGGATGACTTTTTTCTATTACTGAAAGGAGCCATAGTTTTACTGTGCATCAAGAAGGAAGGTTCAGACGACTCAGTCCAGAAGCACCATTCACTAGTAACTGTGCCATCAGGATATCCACTTCTTCAGCAAACTTTTATTCAATATTCAACATTTCCTTGCTGGGTAAATGACTTTTACTCAATAGGTTCAGCACTCTCCTGTCACATCCAGGGCACGTGGAGACAAACTTGTATGTTTCTTTTCACAAACATAAGCATGTAACAAGGATGGCTTTTGAAAGCTTGAGCCTTTGTCTGGTATGTTAAGACATCTTTGGAAGCATTTATTTCTAAAATGAAGAGAGATGAAGAACAGCTTTGGGTAGAACCGCTAAACATAAAGTCTAAATAATCTAATGAAAGGTTATATGCTGGATATTTATTGATTATTCTCAAGAATTGATAATTCTTAATTTTTTTTACCTGTTCATGCCCAGCTAAAGGTATTTAATAAAAAAAACAAACGGAAAAGAAATAAACAAAATGAAGAACGCTAGGCAGTCCCCAATGATGGTGAATAAATTGCAGCACCCTAACGACTTAAAGATTATTACAATATCGCTGGGGCTACCTTCCTGGGTTATTTGCTTTGTTATGGAAGAAAGTTTTCACTTGTCTACATGCAAAATTTGTCCAGTTTATGTTACCAATATAGGTAGTTCAAGCCTTCAGGACCAGGCATAGATTGTTCATTGGTTTAATGGCTATAACCTTTTTTGTGAGAATTTCAATTTATTTTTTATAACAAGTTGATACTTTTTATATAATTTTTAGGGATATTGTTTTAAAAAATAGTAAAATATATGTTTTTTATATATATGTTGTTATATATTGCAAATTCAGATATATTACATAAGCTTGAAGAAAACCTACCATCAAAATCCCGACAAACCAGGGACACTTATTCACAGATCCAGGCATTGTGACTGTTGCATCCTTCTTATATTAGATTAGCTGATGGAGAATGACATAAGTTCTACACAGTGTAACAGCCTGTGGAAAAACATCAGAGGGGTTTTGGTAACACCCACCAGAGCCTCTCAGGATCATTAGCATAATTATAAAAGTTTATTTTAGTAGGAAGGAGGTCATGGATAACAAATTTAAGAAGATCAACACAGTCACAGTGCCTGGAACTATGAGTAAATGTCCCAGGTTTATCCATGGCTGATTTTGATGGTAGATTTGCCAAGCTAATTCTTTGTAAGCTGTAGGTGTATTTATTGTAATTGTAAATTGTAAATGTAATTATTTTAACTGTAACTGGGACTGCTGAGCCGAGGAGTTCTTCACTGTTAAAGAGACATTTGTCTTTGTATTGTATGTGCGGATGATCATGTGATTGATCAAGTGACTTCAGGGACCAAAGAGAGGTGATGGATCTGCTTCACATAACACTCATTGTGAACGCTGTGGCCACATTTATTGAAAATTACAGTATGTGCAGTTTGGCTGCAGAGTTATTGTGGTGCGAGTTCTTCATAACTCTGGTACTTTTTTTTTGATCCACTTTGTTCATGCTGCAAAATTGTGGTGCACGGTCCGACTAAGCACTAACACTCCCCTTTTGGTGCAGTTGCATGTTCTTTCTAGTGTAAAGTCAGACAGAAAACTGGCGCTAAGGCTTTAATAAATGTGGGCCTGTATGTATAAAAACTGTTAGTATATTTATCAACTGAGTAATATTTCTATAATGAATGCCTTTCTTCAAAGTGTAGTCTAATGTCACCTTTCACCAGCTGCATCTCATGTGTCAAGCGCTGCGATTATCTTATGCTTTGGAGTACTTTTAGTTTTCATTGGCACATATCACAATGTCATGAAATAATGAAGTCATAGGTGGTTATTTATCATAGGTCGGCACTCGTGTGCCAGTGTATGATAAAAACAATAGAGTTTATATACATAGACCAGTTTGTGACTGGGTTTAGGAAATGCAAAATCGTGTGAGAAAAGAAAGTTGTCCAATTGGGACATCTATACCCATTTGTCACAAAAAATTACTTTTCTTAAAACATGTAAAAGATGGATATCTCTTCATCCAACAATGTCATGTTTAAAAGTGACAGACAGTGGTTGACTGCAGCTTCTAATTTCTAGATAAGGGTAGTCCAGAATAGTGTAGTCGTCATAGCAGGGGTGGAATTTAGCAACCGAGTATCATAGTGTAATGCGTGCAGTAATCATATTTATCTGTGTGCGAAACCTATCTATTTCCTTTCACACATGTATCTTGATGTATCTGGTGGGTCCTGCACAGGCTTTATCTCTATGCCAGTGACTTTTGATGTATGCAAATTCGCCGGCTGCAGCAAGTCCTGCGAGTACTCTACACCAACAGCTTTCCATAGGTGCAAGTTTGCGGGTGCACAGGCATGGGGACAGCAACGCCCCGCACTGGCCCATTCCCCGCCAGCCGCGTCCCACGGTAACACCCCTTCACGGCCCACTGGCATGTAGGTGACGGATTGGGGAAAATTATCCTAACAGCATTTGAGATTATATCCGGGTTGCTATGTCACTGATGTGGTGCAGAAGCCCTAATAAATATCATAGTTTCATATCCTCTATTCTATCAAAAGTAGATTTTTTCTGGCTCAGTGGGTGATGATAAATTTTAAATTAGTTTGCTTTTTATATATATATGCTCACCCCGGCCCTCTCCATAGGAATACACAGCACACAGCGCCTTATTTAGTAGAAAGATAGGACATACGGCGCTGTGAGGCCATAGAAGTGTATGGGGGATGAATATACACCGGCCATATATACTCCCCCCCATACGTTTGTGTGAATGTAGCCTAAGGCTACCTGCACATGAGACTTTGCAATATTGGACCACAAACAATGGACCTGCGGCCTGTGTGTTATCAGTGTTTGAGGCCATGGCCAATAGAGAAGGATAATATAAGATAACAGTCGAGCTGAAACTTGCCCAGGAATAGGACCCGCACTATAATTTCCCAATAGAGCAGTAGGCTCATACATGGGGCTGTGAAAACCGCATTTGTGTGAACCCATTGAAATATATTGAAGTACACTGCAAAAATACGCCCCTGTGCATATAACACTGTATAAAATATACCACAATTATTTTTTATAATTTTTGTATGAACCTTTAAGAAAAAAAAGAAAAAGGTTTGGTCTTTATTTAACATCTGAGGTAGGCTATTGACTATGGACAACATATACAATATATATATTTGAAGAAATTCAAACAGCACACAACAAGAGAAAAAAAGGTGTGTGTGTGTAGTCAGGGCCGGATTAAGGTTGGTGGGGGCCCCGGGGCGCAAAATCTGGTGGGGGCCCCCATTGAATGTGGCCCAGACGAGGAACAGAAATCGCCATACACAGGCCCCCAGAAATAGCTATGTGCGGTTCCCCAGCAATCACTATATACGTCTCCCCCCAGCAATCACTATATACGTCTCCCCCCAGCGATCACTATATACGTCTCCCCCCAGCAATCACTATATACGTCTCCCCCCAGCAATCACTATATACATCCCCCAGCAATCGCTATATACTGCTCCACCATCAATCACTATATACAGCTCCACCAGCAATCACTATATACAGCTCCACCAGCAATCACTGTATACAGCTCCCCCAGCAATCACTGTATACAGCTTCACCAGCAATCACTGTATACAGCTCCACCAGCAATAACTGTATACAGCTCCACCAGAAATCACTATATACAGCTCCCCCAGCAATCACTATATACAGCTCCCCCAGTAATCACTGTATACAGCTCCCCCAGCAATCACTGTATACAGATCCCCCAGCAACCACTATATACAGCTCCCCCCAGCAATCATTATATACAGCTCCACCAGCAATCACTATATACGTCTCCCCCAGCAATCACTATATACGTCTCCCCCCAGCAATCACTATATACGTCTCCCCCCAGCAATCACTATATACATCCCCCAGCAATCGCTATATACTGCTCCACCATCAATCACTATATACAGCTCCACCAGCAATCACTATATACAGCTCCACCAGCAATCACTGTATACAGCTCCCCCAGCAATCACTGTATACAGCTCCACCAGCAATCACTGTATACAGCTCCACCAGCAATCACTGTATACAGCTCCACCAGAAATCACTATATACAGCTCCCCCAGCAATCACTATATACAGCTCCCCCAGCAATCACTATATACAGCTCCCCCAGCAATCACTATATACAGCTCCCCCAGCAATCACTATATACATCTCCCCCCAGCAATCATTATATACAGCTCCACCAGCAATCGCTATATGCGGTTCCCCAGCAATCACTGGATACAGCTCCCACAGCACTCACTGGATACAGCTCCCACAGCACTCACTATATACAGCTCCCCAGCAATCACTATATAAATCTCCCCCCAGCAATCACTATATACATCTCCCCCCAGCAATCACTATATACATCTCCCCCCAGCAATCACTATATACAGCTCCCCAAGCAATCACTATATACAGCTCCCCCAGCAATCACTATATACAGCTACCCAGCAATCACTATATACAGCTCCCCCAGCAATCACTATATACAGCTCCCCCAATCACTATATACAGCCCCCAGCAATCACTATATACAGCTCCCAGCAATCACTATATGCACCTCCAGTATTAACTACATACAGTCCCCCTATAACAACTATATACAGACCCCTATAATAACTAGAAACACCCCCTACAATAACTAACTATATACAGTCCCCTATTAGAACTACATACCACCCATGCCAACTATATGTACCCCACAATAATAACTATATACAGTTCCCCTATTATAACTATAAACACCCCATAATAACTATATGCACCTCCTATATTAACTAACTATATACACCCCTACAATAACTATATACGCCTCATAATAACCATATACAGTTTCCCTATTATAACTATATACTCCTCATAATAACTATATGCACCCCCTATTTTAACTAACTATATACACCCCTACAATAACTATATACATACCCACCCACAATAACCATATGCACCCCCTATAATAACTATATACAGTTCCACTATATTAAACTATCTACAGTTCCCCATTATAACTATATACACAACACCTATATAACTAACTATATCCCCCAATAACTATGTGCAGTTCAAGGTAAAATAATAAAATAATACTTCACCTACCTCCGTTCCCCGATGCGTGCCGCCCTCGTCTTCTTTCATCCGGTTATCCTCGGAGGTGTCCCAAGATGGCGGCACCCCGCAGGTGGCGCCGGCGCAGTGTGTGACGTCACACAATGCGCCGACGCCGTGATGTCACTCACTGCACCGGCGCCACCAGCGGGGCGCCGCCATCTTAGTTTGATCGTCAAATGGCAGAGCAGGGAACTTATTGTTCCCTGGCTCTGCCATAGGCTTAAGTCGGGGCGCCCCATGTCCCTCATAGTTACAGCCCGGTCAGCGCGAACCCAAATACACAGTGGGCGAATCAGCCGGTCATGCGACCGCTCAAATCGCCCACATTTGGTGGGGGCCCCTTTAAGAGCAGAAGTGGTGGGGGCCCCGGGGCTCACGCCCCGCGCGCCCCCCCTATGATCCAGCCTTGTGTGTAGTACATACAGCAAGCATAGAAAATCAGTGAACAGAGCAATGCTGGATCACGGGGGACTTTAGTTTGGTCATAGAATATATATTAAGTGCTCTACTACTTTACCATCATTGTCAGAATACTGTTAACCTTTGACATGTTTTATTAATGAAAATCAAAGAGCTACTAAACACACAGTAGTACAGGGAACAAGTAATGTTTTCATTTTTTTTTACAATCCAAAGACTTTTTTTCAAATAACTATGTAAGCACAGCTGTCATACTCTGCAGGATAAAATCACATTAACCATTTCTTTTAAGAGCTTTGGCTTTGTATATGTTAAAGAAGTCATAACCCATTACCTGTTCAAGCCCATTACTTATCTAAAACAACACACTGGACTCTTTGTTTCTGATGAAGTTTCCAGGTGCTACAGGCAGGTACTAACAGTACTACTGACTGACATGCAATTTCAGCTTTTTGTGTAGGAGGGGGACTTATACCAGTGGATACTGAAATTTATATGTAATTTACCAAACCAATGACAAGTGATTTGGGGTCTGTTCAGATGTCAGTTCAATACGGATTATAATCCATGTGTTCAAAAGATGTAACCGCTGGAAGTTGATATGTGAATTAGCTCATGCTATCCACAAAGCATTAAATTTTTTATCGATAAATATTATTTTGCTCTCTTATTGAGAGGCGTGAGAAAAACAAATTTTGTAAAAATGTTTTGTCTGCTTGTCTCCAAAAAGGCTTCATAAAAAGTGCTCAGAAAGTGAAATCTTTTATAGCATAGTTGCATAAATGTGTGAAAATGTATTCATGCATTTTTATATGGCATACTTAAAAACCATAATATAAAAATTACACAGCAAGATTTAAGGTCCTGGACGTAATATCCTCCATACAATATGTATATATAGCTGAGTATATGTGTGTATGTATGTCCTCTAAAGGAATCTGCTGTGGCAGTTGGAAGCTGAGCCGTGATTGGTAGCTGTTCTGCCACAGGTCATTAATATCAGCTCTGAACTGTGATTGGTTACTGTATGCATGAGTAAAAGACACTTATGTGTGAGGTAAGATGGATAGGGATACAGAGATGAGGGAGATTTATCAGAAATGTCTGGGGTAAAACTGTTCCAGTTGCCCATAGAAACCAATCAGAGATCAGCTGTAATTTTATAAACAGCTGTGCAAAAATGAAACTTAAGCTCTGATTGGCTGCCATGGGCAACTAGAGCAGTTCTGCTCTCAGACACTTCTGATAAATATCCCCGCAGACAAAGTGACAGTCAGAGACAGAGGCAGTCACTGGAATGAGAGTGTCAGAGACAGACACAGTCACTGGAATGAGCGTGCCAGAGACAGTGAGTCACTGAAATGAGAGTGTTAGAGACAGACAGTTGCTGGAATGAAAGTGTCATAGACAGACAGTTGCTGGAATGAAAGTGTCATAGACAGACAGTTGCTGGAATGAGAGTGTCCGAGACAAACAGTCACTCTAATGAGAGTGTCAGAGACAGAGAGTCACTGGAAGAGACTGTCAAAAAAGTTTATAAAAAGAGATGGTCAGTGACAGAGTGACAGTCTGAGACAGTATACAGGCAGTCCCCGGGTTACATACAAGATAGGGTCTGGAGGTTTGTTCTTAAGTTGAATTTGTATGTAAGTCGAAACTGTATATTTTATAATGGAAGTTTTAGACAATTTTTTTTCTTTTGCCCCAGTGACAATTGGAGTTTCAAAATTTTTGGTGTAATTGGACCAAGAATTATCAATAAAGCTTCATTACAGACATCTTACAGCTGATCATTGCAGTCTGGGACTATAGTAAAGCATCCAGAGAGCTTCACCAGAGGTCACATGGGGCAGAGGGGTCCGTCTGTAACTATGGGTTGTCTGTAAGTCGGGTGTCCTTAAGTAGGGGACCGCCTGTATATACACACACACACACACATATATATATAATACTTTTTTAACCTATTCTATTTTGTTGTAGCTAAGAGCAGTTATTTACTATCCTGGGCAACGCCGGGAGCTACAGCTAGTTAATAATAAAATAGACTCTCATTTATATATAAGTTACCGAACACAGTAATAATGTGGATCAAAGTAAAAAGAAAGGAAAGCATATATTGTACTGTATGTGTGTATTTAATGTTTATCTGTAATTTTCTGTGTGAAATAAAACTGATTGAAACGTTTATTTACTGTAGTTTCATAGGATATCAAGAGAAAGTTCAAAGTGTTCAAATTAGAACAACCATGTACACCGTAGTATGATGATGATAGAAATTGGGATGTTTTTTTTGTTCAGTATTTCTAGGTGGTCTTCTTGAAGTTAGAAAATTTCTATAATTTTTTTTGAATGAGGGCATCACATTTGCACAGAGGTTAGAAAAAGGGAATGCCAATGTCAGGGATCATTTATTAACATCTGTTCACAAGCTTTATACTGACAAAGATAGCAGTCACTAATTTCAGAAAAGCAGAATTTCGATGGAGCTGATAGAGCTTAGCTTTAGGTAATGATCTTAGGACACAATTCTGACAAGTCATTTGCAAAAGAGAATGTTTGGACTTGTTTCCTTGCAATACAGAGAGTCAGTTAATAATGTGTATTCTTTTTCTGGGTCCGTCAGACTGATTTATTTCGCAACAAACATTTTGATTGAGATGTTAAATTTTCGATCATTTACCTTTCCTGCAGAACTACACAAAAGGACATGTAGTCACATGCGATTACATCTTTACTTGTATGCAATATCTTCACATACTGTAAGTATTCAGATAATTTTCTATGTAGAATGTTGATCTACTATATAATTATCAAGCATATGACTTTGTAGGATAGGATATAGGATAGCATGTAATGTGACATGCACCTTTTTAATTGCATTTTGCTGTTGGCTACCGTTTTATATTTTAAGATGATTTAATAAAGATTGATATTGTATCTTTTTATTGCATGGAATGATTTCTTTGTTTAAAAAAAAGTTTTGGTTAGTTGTATTTGCATAACTGGGGATAATTTTCTATGACTGCCCATACCACTGAGTTATATAACTTTGCATACTTGTTTAAATTTTGTAAAAACAATAAAACAAAAATTGAGTTAAAAAAAAACTACCAGCAAGTAGTTAAAATACAATGTGACAGTAATTTTTGCCCGACATTAATGCATTGTTCAACAAATAACACCTCCATTTGTTTTAACCCCCATGTGAAACACCTAAAGGCAAAACAAAATTCTTAAAGTTGATTTTTACTGCTTTTAGGCCTCTCAAAGTCACTCAAAGCTGAGCAGGTGCCTCTAAATACAGGTTTTGGCGATTTTCATAAAAATGAGAAAAATTGCACCCAAAATTTTGAACCTCCTAACAACCTAGAAAAAAAAGAGGATGCATAAAAACCCATGCCAATATAAAGAATACATTTGGAAAATGTTAGTTATTAAGTTATTTGGATGCTATATCAAAATACCCATATGTTAAAGTGTAACAAAGAAATAAACTCTTGACACAGGGTAGATTTAAAAAATCAGGTTTGGTCCTAAAGCCCTAAAAGGGCTTAGTCCTGAAGGAATTAAAATTACATAAAAATGAATAAATGAATGCCTTTACTTACAGTGATGTTGTGATGTAGTTTTAAAAGCAAGGTGTGAACTCACCCTGATGCTTACAAGGTCCTTGCTCATATTCAATACATACTCTAGGTTCAAATTAGGCCAATTAGCCTAATTGACAATATAGAGAGCTGCGCTGAAAATGCTGGTTAGGAGATTCATGAACAGTGTCTCCTGTAGTTATTGGAACAGGTTAAACACTATGTTTGACTGGAAATCTCCACCTGCGACACAATTGACAATACAATAAATTCTACAATGCAAATGAATGGTACATCCCCTGCATTGTCTGAGGGATCTAGAGAGAGATAATGAGAAGCTTAGCTGTACGATCCACGCATTTTGTCATGGAAATGTACTGCTAACAGCACTATAGTTTTTCACATTTTTATAAATCAGTAATGTAGATGATAATAATAATGTTTGTA
Organism: Engystomops pustulosus; assembly: GCF_040894005.1. NCBI lineage: Eukaryota > Metazoa > Chordata > Amphibia > Anura > Leptodactylidae > Engystomops > Engystomops pustulosus. The sequence continues at coordinate 93,614,271 of NC_092414.1, read as the reverse complement.
ATATACTATATTAAAGAAATATGTTACTGTTGTGCACAGGCACTATTTGAGTTAATGACATATACATAAAATGTACTATTAATAAAAAAGAATGCCTCAAAGAATTAGTTGATCTTTAAACATGTTACTTTACCTGTAATCTATAAGACTCCCGGCTGCGTCCAGAAGACATGATATGAGATCCGTCTGCGTCTGGGAAATTGTCGTTACAGTGTATGTTCCTGCTGGGGTTTTTTCCTTTATTATTTTATGTGTCTTTAACTCAAAATGTTTAAAAAACTCAAAAAAGTTCTGATTTAAAAAGCACCTTTGAGCTAGTACAGCCATGAGTCTTTTTGGGAATGATGTAAAAAGGTTTTTAACACCTGGTTTTGGGGGTCATTGTCTTGTTGGAAGAGGAACCTTCCAGAGTACTCTGGAAGAGGTTTTAATCCAGGATATCTCTTTACTTTGGCTTTATTTATTTCTCCTTCAATTGCAACCAGTCATCCTGTCCCTGCAGCAGAAAAATACCCCCATGAGCATCATGCTGCCACTATCACTGTTGGGATGGTATTTGGCAGGTGATGAGTAATGCCTGGTTTTCTCCACACATACCACAAATCAGACCAGGAAATCTTATTTCTCATAGTCTGGGAGTCCTTCATGTGTTTTCTTGCAAACTGTATGCAGCTTTCATATGTCTTGCACTGAGGCGAGGCTTCTGTTGGCATACTCTGCCATAAAGCCCTGAATGGTGTAGGCTACAGCGATAGTTGATTACCTCACTCATGGCCCACTCAACCCGAAACCTACATAAAAAACACATGAGTCAAACCAACATATGCAGAGCCAATAAGGTTGGGCCACAGCTCATTTTTTGGGATGCCTCATTTGCCATAGAAACTGTGAACAACACAAATCATGCCTCATTTTTTGTTGGATTCTTGGATAATCTATATTAGTGTCTAATAATAATTATAGATAGTAGTAACACGGCAGCTCTTCAAATGCATGGTCAAAAATGTAATTGCTTTATTTCAGCTGCAGGAGGGGAAAAAAAGGATTACCTTCTTTTCACTATAAATTGGGAGTTCTGCCTTGTTATTTCAATCTACACTTGGACTCTTTGGCAAGTGGTTTAAGGACTACATCCGGCCTGCATTTACTGGTGTCAGGATCATTTGTAGTGGATCCTCTGGACCACCATGGGCGATGACATAAGCCGACACCTGTGATCCGAGTCTCCTAGTTTTCACCAGACTTGCTGCGGCGTGGTACCACCAGGTGGTCCCACAGTTGCGATGGTGGCCAAGGCGAAGTACAGAATCGTAACTCGGGGACAGGCAGGAGGTCGAGATAGGCAGCACAGGATCAGAGTCAGGGATGTAGCGATAGACCAGGACAGGTTGCACAGGCACAGTCAGGAACAGAATCAAGGTCACAATGGGAAATAAGGATAATCGGCGGGGATGGGCGCCAAGCCGTGGGAGACACTGCTGGAACCTTGGGGAGCACACAGAGGCACACATGGGTCTCAAGTGCACCAGTGAAAACTGGATTATTTACAATAATTATAATAGATACAGCCTATACAGGCAGTCCCTGCGTTACATGCAAGATAGGGTCTGTAGATTTGTTCTTAAGTTGAATTTGTATGTAAGTTGGAACTGTATATTTTATCATTGTAATCCCAGCCAGAACTTTTTTGGTCTCTGTGACAATTTGATTTTAAAAATGTTGGGTTGTCATAAGAACCAGGATAAACAATAAAGCTTCATTACAGACACATTTGATACAGCTGTTTATTGTAGCCAAGGACTAAAGTACAGTAAATTACCAATATCTAGCGGTCCGTTTGTAACTAGGGGTCGTATGTAAGTCGAGTGTTCTTAAGTAGGGGACCGCCTGTACTCTAATACTGGCCAAATTTTTTCTTTATCCATCTTTTAAAGGGGTTTATCTATGAAGGAAAGTTCTCAGATTTTAATTTCCTAGTCATGTTTATGCAATAAAGATAATTTTTGATCCCTTACTAAATTTTACAAATTTTTATTGCTGTTTAGCTCCTGTAACTCAGTGGTAGTCAGTGTAAAATTCTGAACACACAAGAAGACACTTCATGATTCCTCTATGCGATGAGATGTTGTATGCTGCAAATGTGCTTAAATTATCAGAGTATACATTCATCTACACTTTCATTTAGCTTCTGAACAGTCTACTACTATCTGAAACATAGAAAAAGAGAGATGAGACAGGGTCATGAGACGGATAACACACAATACATAATACAGGCAGTCCCCTACTTAAGGACACTCGACTTACAGACGACCAAGAGTTACAGACGGACCCCTCTGGCCACTGTGACCTCTGGTGAAGCTCTTTGAATGCTTTACTTTAGTCCCAGACTGCAATGATCAACTGTAAAGTGTCTGCAATGAAGCTTTATTGATAATCCTTGTTAATCCAATTACAGCAAAAAATTTTGAAAAATCAATTGTCACTGGATCTACAATTATAAAATATAGTTTTGACTTGCATACAAACAAATTCAACTTAAGAACAAACCTATGGAACCTATCTTGTATGGGCCTCGGGGACTGCCTCACAATAACACACTGAGCTCTGCTGCCTCATTGAATCAATAAACCTCAGTCAGCACTGTTATGTCACCCCCTACCCTGGGATCCAGAGCTTATCTTGTTTGTGGAGTAGCAAATCCTGTGCCCTCTCCATGCTGGTGTAGAAACTCTGTCTGCAGTGCTGTCTGCCTCCTTCCTCTCCCCCTTTCTCCTGCAATGCAAGATAAGCTAGAGGGAATTGTCCACCCGTAGTCAGAATATTTACAGTCGGATCCAGGGACAACCAGAGTTGTAAATTCCAGGGCTGAGAGAGACAGGATGGATTAAAGAATGTGTTATTTTGTTATCCTGATTATATTTAAGAATCTTGTCTTTGTGGGAATACCCCTTTAACATGTATTTAGTGCAGAACTCCTGCCCATGTGATAAGATCTTACCTGGTGTAAGTGTTGGCTTTCTTGTAATTTTAGGAAATTAAACTATCAATTCTTATATATTAGTACCCTTAGGCTGGGTGAATGTTTTTAGATCTGACCTGAGTATCCAATCTCATAGGGGACATCTAACATAGTATTGATTTTTACTCTGACTTGACTACCGTATTTTTCGGCCTATAAGGCGCACCAAAAATCCTTTAATTTTCTCAGAAAACAAAGGTGCGTCTTATAGGCCAGTGCACCTTATATATGAACTTATACAGAAATGTACTACAGACAAGATGTACTGTACATTTACCAGTGTTTAATAGCTCCATCCCCAGAAATTTCCTGCACCTTCCCACACAGTGCACAGGGCCCCTGGCTCCTGAAGTGCCCTGGCACCACAACTAACATTGTGCCCATCCTACCCTCCCCTAGCAGGGAGAGACCGGAGCCGCCATAGTGCCGACCACGAGGCAATCATCATCATCAGTAACCAATCCCCCATACCTGACAGCCCTGTAACAGGGGATAGAGAAGGAGCCACAGGGAACCCCACAGGAATAACACCCTGGCTGAGGAGGGAAGGAGAAGGGGCAGAGGGAGACAGCTTAACCCCTGCTGCATCACCATGCATTAACCCCCGGCAGCCCATACCTCTGAGATCGGAGCTCTCTGACAGCTGAAGACAAGTTTCCCGGGAAGTGTAGCTGCTAGAACTGTGCACAGGTCTGCCACCTGCTGGTCATTTTTAGGTACTGCATTTGATCCTGCGCCTTATACTCCAGTGCGCCTTATATATGAACCTAGATGTCTTACCAGGCATTTATTAGAGGTGCGCCTTATACTCTGGTGCGCCTTATAGGCCGAAAAATACGGTAGTTAACAAAATCTCATGATGTATATATTTGTATGTATATGTATGTATTTTTACAGCGTCCATGGCATCTTAGAGCACCCACAGGAAGTAGGTGTAAAGCTGTGGTAATATTACAGCTTTTATTGTTGTAGTTACCTGTCTCTTATTATTATTCTCATTTGCATTTTAAGTGCTGTCATAATGCCCCCTCCATATGGGGTAATTGGGGGGTTATTAGCCAAGCAAAAGATTCTGTTTATACTGCAAGTGGGGACCTTTCACACGTTCAAGGCAAGTACATGCAGCACCTATGATTAAGGGAAGTCTCCTTAGTATGTTGTTAGCAGGAAACTGTAACATAGGAAAATCATATCTATCCAAATAACATGAACATAAATCCTAATTGGGGACACCCACTACCAAACTAGGGTCAGGGGGGTTGGCCCTATCATCCTTGTAACTATTAAATAGGTAGGCCTCCAGGAACCCCATTTAATCACATAACAACTGCAATCATAGGCATAAACCAAATGTTGCTATTTTATGTTTGCACTGCAAATCTGTATATTAAATCAATTCTAAGAAGTTTCTATTTGTAGCCTTAAAGAACTTAGGTTTATGAAAGGGATAATGCTACTAGTAATATTTTCAAGGAATCTTATAGCTTATTGATTTAACTATATTTTGGGTTACTAAATTGTGTAGGAATTTATGCAGATAGGCCCATATTGTATTCTTAGCAAATAAGTTTAGAATAGGTGGAGGCCGCACAATTTTTGCAAAGGGTCCTGGGAACTAGGAGTAGGATTTATCAGAAATAAGCCATCTTACATAGGTGGGTGGGGTTTTTATGTGATGAATTGTGAGGCACCCTTGTGCATAGGCTTGAGAGTGGGGATACATAACAAACACTTACTTTACTCTTTCTCTATATATATTTTTTTATTTGCAGCAAACCAATAGAATGTTAAAAGGGGAACGGTAATGGAGAATGATTCTACAAGGCTTGTATCTGTTGTCAATAAGTGAGGAATAATTCACTACCACACAAATAAAGCAACTGCTGCCCAAAGAATCAACATCAATCATCATGTCAAAAAAAAATCTAGAGTCTCCCATACACATAAAGTAGTTATGGTGAGCCATTGCCCATATGTACAATACATCTAAGCAACTGAATTAGGTGCCTGCTGATACTATGAAATTACCCTGAAGCCAGTTTATGTCATTAATATACCGTATTTTCCGGGCCATTAGGCGCACCGGAATATAAGGCGCATTAGTCCGATGCGCCTTATATATGTAATAATTCCATATATAAGGCGCATCGGACTATAAGGCGCGGGGTCCGGGGGCGTGTCAGAGGTCCGGGGGCGGAGCGGAGACGCGACGGGATGCGACGCGGAGAAGAGACGCGACGCGACCCGAAGACGAGACCCGACGAGACGCGGCGACGCGGGGAAGGTGAGTGGGGAAGGTGAGGGGGAGGTGGAGGAGGGCAGCGGACCATACTTACATAGGTCCCCGCTACCGGAGACAGCAGATCTCCAGCGGGAACTGCAGACCACGCGGCAGAAGTTGTTCGTGCCGCGTGGTCTGCAGTTCCCGCTGGAGATCTGCTGTCTCCGGTCTCCGGTAGCGGGGACCTATGTAAGTATGGTCCGCTGCCCAGCGCCATACATAGGGCGCACCGGACTATAAGGCGCACTTTGGATTTCCAAGGAAATCCAAGGCTTTTAAGTGCGCCTTATAGTCCGGAAAATACTGTACTCTGTAAATTGCTGAGAGTATGTAGTACGTGTTTGCGTGGGTTTCCTCCAGGTCCTCTGCTGTCCTCCCACACTCAAAAACATACTGGTGGGTTGATTAGATTGAGAGCCCCATTGGGGACAGATTTGGCAAAGTTCTGTGCAGCCTTGCGTAATCTGTGTGCACTATGTAAATAAAGGGATTATTATTTATTATAACAGATGTATCAGCAATTTGTAGAAGATGATGACTGCTTGTCCTAAAAATTTGGGGAGTTGAGTGTTAGATAAGGAAATGATGACTCAGCATTCTAAGAATACTTATGGTACATTAACTGGCTGGCAAGCAACAGAAATCCCCAAGTACCACCACTGGGTTTTTAAGATCAATGTTCTTAACTGTTTTTATATCTCTTCTTTCCCGAAATAGACCCTGCTCTGACATTCCTTTCTCAATCCATTTTGCTTGACATAATAGCTGTTACAAAGCACTTCTTATTTTATTATCGTTGAGTTCTACATGAAGTTTAGGATCTATCAAAAACCTTGAATATAAATGGATGGAATACAGCTGTATGTAAGTTGCCTGTAAAGCTCAGATCAGAGCTAAAATCGCCATATCTATAAACCACTGTTACAACCATTCATTCTGAGCATTTGTTGGAACCTGGCAGGTGGGGTCTAAACTAAACACAAATCAGTGGCATATCCTAGCAAAATATTTTTCTGTAATAGAAAACAATCTATTGAAGAATAGAAATGGTTAAGAATCTAGTCTTGCACATAATTACACCTCCAGACAAAATGACACATTTTACTATGACAATGAATTGAGTGAATGCAACGATTTCACAATATTATGATTGCGTTACATGCAGAAGAAAACCTCTCTTATTTCTCAAGTCTTTAGAGATAATTGTTTAATGTAAATGAGTTAGACATACAATATCATTCTTGGCTTTCATGTGTGCCAGCCATAATTAAATCATTCTACTTATGTTTTCTTTCAGGTCCGGGTAATAAGCAATCTCAAGCTTAACAAAAAGTCCTCTGTTCTGTATCACATGTTCAAACAGTGATCCACATTGCCTCAAGGCATATTCATGGGTCAAGAGTAGATCCACCCATTTTCTGTGAATAGCATCTAAGAGTACAGTCATCTTTTTCATAATATTATATTGTGTGATATATCTATTATGCCAGGAGCTAACTTTGGATCCTCTTACTATTCCTCTCACAGAAAAATAGCACCAGCAAGAATGTCAAATAATATGGGAACATAGACGTTATAATTATAGCATAGTTTTCACATACATAAATGACTGTATAAAAGAATGTACAGGCAGTCCCCTACTTAAGGACACCTGACTTACAGACGACCCCTAGTTACAGAAGGACCCCTCTGCCCACTGTGACCTCTGGTGAAGCTCTCTGAATGCTTTACTATAGTCCCATACTGCAGTGATCAGCTGTAAGGTGTCTGTACTTAAGCTTTATTGATAACCCTTGGGCCCAGAACAGCAAAAAATTTTGAAACTCCAATAGTCACTGGGTCAAAATTTTTTTATGAAATATACAGTTTCGACTTACATACAAATTAAACTTAAGAACAAACCTATGGACCCTATCTTGCATGTAACCCGGGGACTGCCTGTATTCTGTGAGAGTCTTGAAATGTATAAATGTGTTTTGAATTATTCTACAGTTTATAGGTGATTTTCCATAATTGTCTCCCCTTTAAAATTGATAAAAGTCGACTGATCCTCTTTACAAAGTTACGTTACGTTTCTCATTCCAATTACTGTTTTGAAACCCTAAAAGCTTTCCTCTTTCCACATCTGTAAATTTTCTTGCACAGGTTGACTTGCAGTTTTATAACTAACATATAGTATGTATCAGAGATCTGTCATGCTAGAAGAGATTGTTTCACAAATTTTTCACTACGTCTGTAATTAAGCCATTTCCATAAAATTTCTCAAATATATTGTAATGTCAGATTTGTATTGTGAACTACAAACAATGGTTTGATATAGGGGGTAACTTAGCCTATTAGGGCATTGGGATTTCATAGAACAGGATTTTTTTGATTTTGAGATGCCTCTCTGATAACCCCCATAACAAAATGCTAAAAATTGCAATAGATAAATTATATATATCAATCTTACCTTTAGTGGTTTGTTCATATATTCAGTAGTGATGAATAACACAGATGCTAAAATCAGTGGAAAAGTTAAAGTCAGAAATTGAAACTTTGGCCAAAAGCTGGATTTTGTAATGTGCATGGTACATGGGTCATATACATAATTACACACTAATGTCACTAAGTGACAACGTCCCCAGTAGCCAATAGTTACTAAGCATCACCACCACCCAATGTTCAAAGCTAATCCCTAATAGGTATGGGGGGGGGGGGTATCAACACTATTCATATGTCTATTCTTTGTGTAATACAATGGACACAGAAAGTATTCAGACCCCTTTAAATTTTTACGCTCTTTGTTTTATTGCAGCCAATTGGTAAGATTGAAAATGTTCTTTTTCATTAATGTACACTCTGCACCCCATCTTGAATGAAAAAACTGAAATGTAGATTTTTTTGCTAATTTATTATACAAGGAAAACTGAAATATCACATGGTCATAAGTATTTTGAGACTTTGCTCAGTATTGAGTAGAAGCAGTTTTTGAGCTAGTACAGCCAGAGCTAGAGTCTTCTTGAAAATGATGCAACAAGTTTTTCACACTTGGATTTGGGGATCACAAGCCATTCTTCCTTGTATATTCTCTTCAGTTCCCTCAGGTGGGATAATGAACGCAATTACAAAGACTTTAAGATAGTCTCGATTGACCTGAGAAGTAGGTTTAAACATATCCTGTTCAGAGTCTATGTTCAGCATGTCAAAATGCCTCATGAACTGCTCGCCACAAAAACAGATACTTCAGGCAAATGATTACTACCTTTGACAATGGGACAGAAATAGCCAAGGGGAAAGACCACTAGTTACTTTCAGACGTGGGAGATCTATACGTGACAGAGTGGTTCATAGTCACTACACTGCTCCCAATCCTCACAACACATGGTTAGACCGCAAACCTTCAAATGTAGCAGCTGTATAGCATGTCCGTTTTTAAAAACGGAAAAACCTTCTGTCGCAATAACATGTGAAGGACCTATGGTACTAGTGACTTCATTGCCTGTCGATCCATGGGGTTATAACGCTACTTGTACCTGTGGGATGGAATACGTGGGTAAAACCATACAGGAATTCCAGAGAAGTATTTGAGATCACTTGGTGGATATTGATAATGATCCTGTCAGGTATATAGCATGTACAACAGACAAGCTTCAGTTTTGAAGTTTACTGGGATAGAACTGGTACCTTTTCCACAAAAGGGACGGGTCTGGGACCAAAGGGTCTTACAAAGAGAGGCAAGGTAGATTTCTTTGCTGAACACAGTAACACCCAGAGGATTAAATCTTCAATTACATTTTGCATGTTTTGTGTAACTTTGTAGATAGGACAATAAACACATTTTATTTATGTTTTTTTATACAGTTAGCCCCTACGTATTTAATGATAACCATTCTCATGTAAGAATGATTCCCATTCATTCTTTTCTATGACGAAGTCCCCTCGGTTCATATGATAACCACTCTTATGTATGATCGAGTCCCCTAGGTCGTATTTAGGTAACCATCATATGGTATAGGAGAAAAAAACTGGTAAGAGACATTACTCTTAATTATAGTGATAAACGATTAACTTGATCTATGTATCAATCCATTGTGATTGGGCCTGTGCAATTTAATCCATGGCCGTACCTGGAAAAGTGTGTAAGTGCAGGTGCGAGTGAAGCATGCGCCTTCCTGGCCACCTTGATGACGTTTGCTGGTTCAATTGTTGAGGCGAGCCTTTCATCAGCACATCAGCGCCATAAAGCCCTGACTGGTAGAAGGCTGCACCCTTACTGCATCTCTGGAGCTCAACCACAGTAATCTTTTGGTTCATCTTTACCTCTCTCCCCAAGGTTCTTCTCCCACAATTGCAAAGTTTGAATGGACGGCCAGTTCCATGAAAAGTTGTGGTGATCCCAAACTTCTTCTTCTATTTAAGGATTATGAAGTCCATTGTGTGCTGCAGAAATTGAGTGCTACATAATCTACATTTCTGTCTTTTTTCTGCCAAGATGGGGGCAGAGTGTAGATTAACCCATCGCCGCCAAACCCACTTTTCACGTTCTTTTCATACAGAGATGTCCTTGATGAAAACCTGTTTTCAGAAATCATTGGACCTCAGACTGCACGGAAGGTTCCTCTTCCAACAAGAGAATGACCCTAGGCACACAGCTAAAATAACCAAACAATGGCTTCAGAACACCTCTGTGACCATTCTTGACTGGCCCAGCCAGAGCCATGATCTAAACCCAAATGAGCATCTCTGGAGAGTCCACCAAGTTCACCATCCAGCCTGATGTAACAATATAGGATATAGAAGGAAGAATGGCAGAGGACCCCCAAATTCAGGTGTGAAAAACGTGTTACATTATTCCCAAGAAGACTCATGGCTGTACTAGCTCAAAAGGTGCTTGTACTCAATACTGAGCAAAAGTCGTGAATGCTTATGACCATGTGATGCTTCAGTTTTTCTTGTTTAATAAATTATCAAAACAGTCTACAATTCAGTTTTTTTCTGTCAAGATGGGGTGCAGAGTGTACATTAATGAGTAGAAAAATGAACTTTTTGATCTTACCAAATGGCTGCAATGTACTGTACATGGGAGATACTTTGAACATTGCCACAGCCAATACTTCTGCCTGACATATCTTTCCAACAAAGGGCTAAAAGCAAGAATTTATGCTGTATGACTATAACTAATTTACACCTCTGTTAAAGGGGTTTCCCCACAAAACAAGTTAGGCCCTATCCACAGGATAGGACCTAACTTGAGGATAGATGTGGGTCTCAGTTATGAAAGACCCACAGATCACAAGAATGGGGGGTCCGATGTACCTCTGTGGGATCCCACGTCACTCCAAGAGATGAGTGGAGCAGCCGCTCACCCAATGGGTCAGCAAGTTAGGTCCTATCCTGTTCATAGGGCCTAACGTGTTTCGTGGGAAAACCGCTTCAAGTACTCAAAGTATAGGCATCAATATCAGGGTCAGGATGCTGCATGCCAAAGCAAGATTTTCACTAGATGAAGAGCTGTAAGTATATATATAGTATCTTGTACACTAAAGGAATAACTTGGGTGAACTAAGATATTACACTGCCTTTACAATGGAGTCTGTACATTAAAGCTACATATTCTTGTTAGATTCATTTCTGTGATGAGACAAATGAATAGTAGACTCCGGAGACTGCTTAGAGGACATAGTGCTTTGTTGTAAGGCTCTTTAATATGATCTTTGTTTTTTGTTTATACATGTTTGCTGCAATGTTTATGCTACGTTTTTTGGAAGCACTGAAGTTTTCTTTGGAAGATAATATATATTATCCTCATAGGAGGTAGCAGGTAATTTCATAACTAAACACACTGGTGTCTTTCATTTAAATCAGTATATCCTTTTAGTTAGATACTTACACCAAGGAAAACAAACCCAAGATTGGGTTCTTGTATAATCCAGGCATTCTGTTTACCTGAGATTAAATAATGAATAGTGGTAATATTATTCCTGTTTCCTGCAGGAATTTATTTCAGGTTTTCTCCAACTTTTATAAGGGTGTCAAAAGTGAGACCAAGACCTCTTTGTCATTAGGAGGGATTCAATGGATAGGCAAAATAGGTAGATACTAGGTCAATCTCTTAAAGGGAACCTATCACCAGGAGAGCCATTTTTAGCACTCCCCCAGTCCCCGCAGAGCATAGTACATACACTGCCAAAGTGTTTTTGTATAAAAAATTGGTTTTACAGAAAAAAAGATATGTTATATTGTACCTTTCATTAGCATCTGCTGTGTGACTAGGCAGTTGCCTTTTGGGAGGGGCTGGAAAGGAGCAGTCCCCCCCACCCTTGGGGAACAGCTTCTCCATGTGACCTTTCCAATATATGAAAACACCCATCACTGGGCTTAACGACGCCCCCTGCTCCTCTACAGCCAATCCCGAGTGAGGGGAGTTATTCATATATTTGAAAAGCTCACATGTTTCCCAAGGGTGGGGGAACTGCTCCTTTCCAGCCCCTCCCAATTGGCAACTGCCTAGTCACACAGCAGATGCTGATGAAAGGTGCAATATAACATATCTTTTTTTCTGTAAAACCAATTTTTTATACAAAAACACTTTGGCAGTGTATGTACTATGCTCTGTGGGGACTGGGGGAGTGCTAAAATGGGTCTCCTGGTGTCAAGTTCCCTTTAAATAGTTAAATATCTGCAAAGAACTTATATTGAGATACATACAATGCCTTGTAAAAGTATTAGGCCCACTTGAACTTTTCTACCTTTTGCCACCTTTCAGGCTTCAAACATAAAAATATAAAACTGGAATTTTTTTGGTGAACAATCAATAACAAGTGGGACACAATTGTGAAGTGGAACAGAAGTTTTTGGATATTTTAAACTTTTGTAAAAAACAATAAAGTGAAAAGTGGGGCATGCAATATTATTTGCCCCCCTTATGTTGATACTTTGTAGTGCCACCTTTTGGTGCTATTACACTGCAAGTCACTTGGCATATCGAGAGACTGAAATTTTTGCCATTCCTTGGAAAACAGCTGGAGCTCAGTAAGGTTGGGTGGAGAGTGTTTGTGAACAGCAGTTTTCAACTCTATTCACAGTATGTTTGGATCATTATCTTGTTGGAAGATAAATCTCTGTCCCAGTCTTTTGCAGACTCCAACAAGTTTTCTTCCAGAATGTATTTGGCTCCATCCATCTTCCCATCAATTTTAACCATCTTCCCATTCCTTTCCACTTCACAATTGTGTCCCACTTGTTGTTGATTCTTCACCAAAAAAAAATTTATATTCTAACTTTATATCTTTATGTTTTTTTTATTGTCCATTAGATATAATAATTAGACCAGAAGGAGAGAAGTCAGTAAATAAATGCTATAAATGGAGTAGGACACTAAATACATTTTAATGAAAGAAGGTATATGAATTATAATGGTGTGAATATTTGTAGTGGGGCAACTTATATACTTGTTTGAATCTTATTGTTTCACTATGACAATGTTAATTATAATGGAGATGTATAAAAAAAGACATAGCAGAACTGGAAGGGGTGCAAGACTAGAATACAATGACAGATTACTAAACGTGGGGAGACCTCATTACAGTATACAAATACCTGAACGGACAGTACAAGGATCTCTCCAAAGATCTTTTTATACCTAGGCCTGTGACCAGGACAAGGGGGCATCCTCTACACCTGGAGGAGAGGCGATTCTACCATCAACATAGACAAAGGTTCTTTACTGTAAGAGCAGTGGGACTATGGAACTCTCTGCCGCAGGAGGTTGTAATGGCTGATAATTTGAACATTTTCAAGAGGGACCTGGATGCCTTTCTGGAGAGCAATAATATCATATCTTATGGGAATAAAACTTTTTGTTAGTAGTTTCTGTTGATCCATGGAGTTATTCTGACTGCCATATTAGGGTTCGGGAAGGAATTTTTCCCTGCTTTGGGTCAATTGGCATCAGCCTTGGAGAGTTTTTGCCTTCTTCTGGATCAACACAATGGGGCTCATTTACTAAGGGCTCCCGACAATGGGGCTCATTTCGTCGGGTTTCCCGACTTTTTCCGTTTTGCACTGAATTCCTCCGGCATTTTGGCGCACGCGATCGGATTCCAGCGCACCCGCGCCGGCTTTCACGTGACAGAAATGGGGGGCGTGGCCATCGAAAAACCTGACTGATTCGAAAAAAACACGGAATTTAAAAAACAAATTGTGTCACTCACGTGCACCAGGAATAGGTTGGTGAACTCCGGCAGACCTCGGTGCAGCAGCGACACCTGGTAGACATTGGGTGCACGACCTTAGTGAATCGCTGGAAGACCCGAATCCTCGTCGGAGAATGCGCCGCTGGATCGCGACAGGACTGGGTAAGTAAATGACCCCCAATATGATGAATAGGTTGGACTTGATGGACTGATGTCTTTTTCTAACCTTTTTTACTATGTTACTATATAGTTATCAGTTACATTATTGGTATGGAACACAATTCTATATTATAACATAACCGTAATTGCTATTTAGATGTACAAAGGCACCCAGCCTCTTCTTGAATCTCTCTGCTGTTTTTACTGTGACCAGCGCATTACACAGGATATTCCTCAGCTTGACAGTTCGCAAAGTAAAAAAAAGCCCTGTTGATTCTGGCCCCATTATCTTTTGATATAATTTAGCCTGGAACAACTTTCCACCATATTTTTGTACAGACCATTTAAATAAATGAATCATGCCCTCTTAGTCATCTCTTTCCGAGACTAAGGGCTTCAAGATCTAGAACCCTTTTTAAATATTGACACCACATTTACCTTGTGCCAGTCACTTAGCAGGTATTAGGAAATCTTCGAAGACTTCAAACAGGGCACAGCAATAACAGAACTAAGTTCTTTAGGAACTCTGGGGTGAACCCCATCTGATCTGGAAGCTTTGTACACATTCATTGTATTGAGCTTAGATTGGATCATGTCTACATTCAGCCAGTCAAGTATACCACACACACTGGTACCACCCACGTCAGTACTTCTATTGTATAAACAGAGCTAAAAAAATAGTTATGTTTTTCTACCTTTTCTTGGTCACCAGTTACCATTTCCCCATTTTCACTTTACCTGCTCCGACCTATTTTTTAAAAATTTATATACTTAACCCCATAGCGCAATAAGACGTACCCTTACGTCTTGCTGCGCATGGGGGAGTATGAAGAGGGCTCACGGGCTGAGCCCTCTTCATACTCACCGGGCATTTGCTTCATGATGAAGCAAATGCCCGTCGCTAACACCCGCGATCGGTGCTTGCACCGATCGCGGGTGTTAACCCTTTGATTGCCGCCGGCAAAGCTGCCGGCGGCATTAAAGAGCCGGCGGCGCGTGGGCGCCGCCATCTTGGCTCCGATCGTCACTCCCCGTGACGTCACCGGGGAGCGGCGATCCGTTGTCATGACAGCCTCGGATCACATAAAGATCCGAGGCTATCATGATCTCGGCTATCTATTACAATGTGCGATCTGCACATTGTAATAGATGGTATGCAAAATCCCCATATACTGCCATACTGTAGTATGGCAGTATATGATAGGATCAATCAGACAACCTAGGGTTAAAGTACCCTAGGGAGTCTGAAAAATAGTAAAAAAAAAAAATTAAAAAAAGTTTTAAAAAAAAAATTATATTAAAAAAACATAAAAATTCAAATCACCCCCCTTTCCCTAGAACTGATATAAATATAAATAAACAGTTAAAATCCTAAACACATTAGGTATCGCCGCGTCCAAAAATGCCCGATCTATCAATATATATTAACCGTTTTTCACTGCGTTTTACCCCGTAGCGGAAAATAGCGCCCGAAGTCGCAAATTGCATTTTTTTGCCATTTTGAAAAATAGAAAAAATTCTATAAAAAGTGATCAAAAGGTCGCACAGTCCTAAAAATAAAAGCGCTGAAAATGTCATCAGAAGTCGCAATAAATGACACCACCCACAGCTCTGTACACTAAAGTATGAAAAAGTTATTAGCGCAAGAACACTGTAAAATGAAGAATTTTTTTTCTGCACAGGAGGTTTTAATTTTTGTAAATGTATGAAAACATTATAAAACCTATACAAATTTGGTATCCCCATGATCGTATTGAACCAATGAATGAAGTAGACCTGTCATTTGGGGCGCACAGTGAAAGCTGTACAAACCAAGCCTACAAGAAATGGCGCAAATGTGTTTTTTCATCATTTTCACTGCATTTAGAATTTTTTTTCCGCTTCCCAGTACATGGCATGGAATATTTAATACCATCACTACGAAGTGCAATTTGTTACGCAGAAAATAAGACATCACACAGCTCTGTATATGGAAAAATAAAAAAGTTATAGATTTTTGAAGGTGGGGAGTGAAAAATAAACACGCAAAAACGAAAAAGGGCCTGGTCCTTAAGGGGTTAAAGTATTTCTTCGTATTTGTTTGCTATCTTTAACCACTTGTCTTTTAGCTGAATCCACACAGGGTGTAATCTAGCCCTCAATTTTTGGAAATTTGCCTTTTGAATGTAATGTTTTTGCTTTGACCGCCTGTGTTTGCTTTTTACAGTTTAAATTTTATAATTTATAATTATGAATTGGGTGGCACTATATGTATTAAAATGTATTCAAACATACAAAGATTCAAGGGTGCACTATTTTTATAGAATTTGAAACACTAGTATTGAAATGACAATGTCTGTGTTGATTTACACTACAAACAAGTATGCTCTCACTGGGCTCCTGCATATAAAACATCATCTTCTGAAAACATCAGTACTCCATTTTTTGCACTCTCTGACCCAAGATCTGTAAATCAATAACCAATATATTTGTACTAACAGTCTTCAGTACCTTAAAGTGTCTGGAGAACTAGTATTTGGGAACTGCATGTCTACAATGTGGCTGTATGGCAACAAATAGATATATACAAGCAGCAAACTCCACCTAGATACATGGCCCTGTATTTCAAGGTAGTAGAGGCCCCCATGGTTTCATGCAAGATACATTCTACTGCATCAGGATGAAAAAACTACCTTGAAGACTTCTTGAAGGAAATCTTGCTTGTTTACTCCACCTGTCTGTCTACTTTACTAAGGGACTTGTTCGGGGCTAGTGTCGGTGATTACCCCTGGGTAGACTTGTGTACAATTTTTCTCTAAATTTTCTTTATTCATGTCACCTGGCAACATCTTTACCAGGTGAGAGTCTTTTGTGTTTAAGAAGAGGAAGGAGCAGATCTTTCCTGCATTTGGGGCAGTTGTCTTGGTATATATGTTCAATACAAGAGCATTACTTGAGAAAGTCACATTGGTGACGAAACACGTGGGGTCTGCCTTCCGCCACCTGTGAGATTTTTTTTTTTCCCCCGGCAGGGTTACCTTGATGTATGAGTATGGTATATCTACTTTTTGATCAGTCCGAGGGTGTGATATATTCATATTGATATGAGGTGACTTTATCATGTGCACTTTATTATACTATTGTTGTATTTCCATATGGGAAGAACGTAGGGGAGTAGTCCTGGAGCCCTGCTTTGTACTGTCAGGTGCCCAGTATCTGTTTCAACATACCAGTTGCATTTTTAAGTGATTTTAATCCTTGTGTGAGGTATACAATGTTTAATAAAGATTGTTCTATTTTTGGTTAAATGCTGCATCACTTTCCGTCTTTTGTTGTATTGATAGTTAGTTTTGATACATGACCGTTGCATTGGTGCTGTGCCTGCCCTTCCTGTTTGATATTATAGGTGGCAGGGACTTGCTGCATTGTGACGTAGTACTACGTCCTGCACCATCGCTGGAAGCTGCGGGTGTTGGGTGCATATTATAGCCGTCACCCGTCACTAACACCCGCAATTGTGGGTGATAATCCCTTACACGCCGTGGTCACGCATGATCATGGCATGTAAGGGCCATGTGTACCGATTTGGACCCCCCACGGGACTTACCAGGGGGTCCAATGCTGGGTATTTTATACACTGAGAATGTATAAATTTCTTGAAAAACACATTCATTTAGCCAAAAAAATTTTAATTTCAAAATGCACACGATTTCGTTTTAACCTCTGTAAAACAATTAAAGGACTAGCAGACTTCATAAAAGTTTTTTTTACATACGTTGAGGGGTGTAGTTTCTATAGTGGGGTAATTTATGGGGTTTTACTACTATTTAGGCCTCTCAAAGTGACTTGAAAGCGACATGATTTTGCGTTTTTTATGAAAATGTGTAAAATCACACCTAAAGTTCAAAGCCCCATAACGTCATACAAAAATGAGAGGATGCTTAATAAACCATGTCAACATAAAGCAGACATTCGATTAATATAAGCTATCAAGTATTTTTGCTGTTATGACTGTGTAGAAAAAGTAGAACATTTTGAATTTACAAAAACCAAGAATTTTTCCAAATTTACACCAAATATCTGTTTTTTCATAAATAAATGCAAAACATACCAGCAAAATTTTTCAACTAATATGAAGCACAGTGTCACGAGAAAACTTTTTCAAAATCACTTTGATATGTTGAAGTGTTCCGAAGTTATAACCACTTATAGTGACACAGGGCTGATTTGAAAAAAGTTGGCCATGTCAGGAAGTTGAAAAGTGGCTTCGGTGGTAAGGGGTTATAGGTGTTCTTGGTGTTTAAACCTAGTTATTCTCTCTGTGGTAAAAGAAGCTATGTGAAAACCACAAAACCTCTCTCTCACTGCGGTTAAAGGCACTCTGGGTGTTCAAACCCAGTTATTTACATAACTATTAAAAGTGAAAATGGAAATATCAGACCCCCTTCCTCTCACTGCATTTAAAATTCTGGTAATGCGGATTGCTAAAATTTCAAGTTAATTCTTGGAATACGGAAAGCCAAAAATTTCACTATAAAGTTCCGGCAATACAAAAAGTAAAATTTTTATGTTTAAGTTCTGGGAATACACATTCACAAACAATAGCCCCTTTATTATCTAGGTATTAGTGCATGCTATTCACTGACAGCAGCACCTTCATGATCTAGGTATAACTGCATGCTATTCAATGGCAAGAACAGATGTATAACACATAATATTTTGTGGGATAAACTAGAGAAAGAAACCAGTCAAGGTGATGATAACTGCCCTTCCATTGAGTCATTCCTTTGTAATTTCTCTTTGTGAACAAATGGGGATGACCAGTAGTGGACATGCTCTTATAAACTCTGAAAGTGTCCAAATAGTACTTAAAGGATATTTAGGGAAGCATCACAAGCTGGCAACAATGAACTATAAATTAAGGAATAATAGAGAAAAAGAACAACAGAGAGTTATTTAAGATGGGGAAAATATGCATTTATTAAAACAGACATGTGAAGAGCAGCAGCAGGTACCTTTGAAGTGCAATGTACATGATGTGGCATGTTTTACATAATTCTGATCACAAGTGATCAAAAAGAATTAATAAAATCCTTAGAGTCTGGGACATTTCTGTCTTTGTGACTTCCCGTAGATAGATGTTATTAACTCTTCAGTTACTAGTTAGACCTCAATGCTCCAGTGTTCAGATTTTGATAAGCATCCAAAAGTCACACAGAGCTTTCCACTGTAGTCTCCTCTGTGAATTGCCTTGGGTCTGTACCACCAACACAGTACATTCTGATAGTAGATGACAATATGTGAATGTTCACTGGGGTTATTTTCTGTCAATTACAGTGGGCCTTAATTTCCCAGCATTTTCATTAAGTTAGTCACCAAGTATGGCTACTTACAGTATATGACTAGGTATATTCTTTATCGAAACATAATTGTGACATAAATGTTACAATATAGATCTTTGTTCATATTTATTTTTACCTTAAATAATCATAATTATGTTCATTCATTTCTATTGTTGTTTTAACACAAGGGTTTTTTTCTTTATTTACTTTTCTGATAATTATAGAAAAAATAATAATCATACTAAAAGTGGATAATTTGCTCATGGGTTTATTTACAAAAACCTTTAACCTTCAAATTACACTTATTACAGTTCCTGCTGAGGTTGTTATCGATTTTATGAGGAATAAATCAGCCCCCCCCCAAAGCTGTCGCCTACCTACTTGCTTCACTTGCCCTAAAAGGTGGCATGGGACAACCACAAGGACAGTCTCTCTCTAATCCACTGAGCGACACAGAACAAGACAAACAAAAGAATAAGGCAGAAGAATCACAAGCAGTTTGGGTCACAACAAGATACAGAATCAAAGTCAACAGGGATAGTTGAGAGTACAATAGCCGAGGTCAAATCCAGAATAAGTGGAGCAAAGCTGGATGTGCTCCTCACAGATCTTGACCATTTAGCCAAGCAAAGCCTACAAAAGGACCCAAGAATGGTTAAATATGGTGGAAGTGGACTCAAGTAGAACCGGCAGGTGCATAAAGGACATACAAATCAAACAGACCTGGTTCATTTCCTCCATAAGAAGATGCGCACACCGCTGGGAGCATGATCCAAGATGGCAAAAGCCCACGGCGGAGCGGAACAAGGAGGAGAGGACTCTGGGGGTGAGAAAGATACTGGGGGTGAGGAAAAAATTGCCCTGTGGAAAAAGAACTATGGGATATTAAAGAGGACCTGTTGGGGGAGAGGTCGAGCAACTGGAGCAGAACCAGCTTGAGCTGGTAGAATTCTGCAAAGGGGTAAGGAGTACACCACACTGACCAGATTAATACGGCCCTCCAACGTAAGTATGTGAGATTTAGAGTTAGTAGTCCTTGAGGCACTAAAATGGCGGCAGAAATTTTCACCAAGCTGGTTGGAGAGGAAAGTGCTGGTGAGATCTGCATTGAAAGGATTCACAGAGCATTGAGAAAGCCGAAACCAACTGAACCTCCACAAGATATAATCTGTGGGCCGCTCTCATATACACTGCTGCGATACTGAAAGGGGCCAGAGAAAGGAAAAACATTTGGTATGAAGGCTCTAAAGTACTCCTTTTCCAAAATATCTCCCCTTCCACCCTGGCAAAACACAGGTTGCTTAAACCCTTTATTGATAAACTGTGCACCAGAAAGGTGAGATTTAGATCACTTTTCCCCTTTGGAATCTTGATCTCCATGGACACAGGAATGATCTGATAGTGGCCTGTAAGAAGCTGAACATCCCACAGCTGAACATCCCAGCTTGGTTACCCCTGGCAACATCAATGGGACTACCTACACTCCCGAAGGTGGCGTCTTGGAGCATGGCTGGACCTTCCAAGTCCCCTAAGTGAAGAACCATGGGAGGAAAGAGGGGATTGTTACTTGAGAGGCCTAGCAGGGCCGACATAAGTGAGTAATATATATGGACTGAAGGAGATATGTTGTGGGTCGATTCATAGTAACTGGTTAAGCATATATACTAATAATCAGATGTTTCATGTTAGATGTAAGGTTAGAAATGGGTTTCCCCCATTATTTTATGTGAAGCAGCACTGTGACTTTTCTACAAAAAATGTTTAATATGTTGGACATAAAGTTTCTAGATGCTCTTGGGACCCGTACAGCCTACTCTTCTGACTTTCCTTCCTCCACCTTCCCGCCCCACCCACTTCCTTTTCTTATTTAGACAAGCAACATGACTGAGTGTAAATTTGTAAACTTCAATGTTAGGGGCATCAATGAGCCATGTAAGAGGTGACAAATTCTACCTACAACATCACAAAGCAAACTTTGCTTTGATTCAGGAAACACATCTGGAGGGTGCTTTCACACTATGCGATGCGTTGAGTTTTTGACGCATTCCAACACATACCGAGGTTACACTGCATTTTAGCAGATGCAGTGGAAACACAAGGTAACCTCAGCATGTGATCAAGACTACAGCCTTTGGAATGCATCAAAAACGCATAAAAAACGTGACGCAAGACATCGTGTGAAAGCGCCATGATACTGTCATCTACCCTCTATTTCTTCTGTAACTGAGTATACTTGATAGTGCACCAATATAAATAGTATAAATTCTCTTGAGTGCCAAAACCTTCCTTTGCTTTAATGTCATCTTAGATGGATGGTGGGGGGACTACACATTTTTACTTCTTTTTGCAAATATTCAATTTGAGTAATCA
Organism: Engystomops pustulosus; assembly: GCF_040894005.1. Classification (NCBI taxonomy): domain Eukaryota; kingdom Metazoa; phylum Chordata; class Amphibia; order Anura; family Leptodactylidae; genus Engystomops; species Engystomops pustulosus. The sequence continues at coordinate 93,592,944 of NC_092414.1, read as the reverse complement.
ACAAAGACTATACTGAAAACCCAACAGTATTCTTCTTTTATTTCCTTACAAGGAAATTTCTTTAGATGGTGGCTGATTTAGAACTGAGTGAAACATGCCAAATAAGAGCATGCAGAGACTGCTCAGCACCATTCTAGTTCCAAAGGAAGTCCTTAGTAGGAGGAACTAAGCTTAGTTCACTGAGAGTAGAGGGCAACAACAACTTAAAGATGAAATTTATGAGGACCTACTGTTCTCTACTGTACTGTACTGTGCAGACCTACTGTACTTCATCATAAGCATTGAAAAGAAATCATATTTTTTATTTATGCAAAGGAGCATTTCAGTGCACCATAGGTATGACCATAAGATGTAGAACAGTTGTGCCTCTCCTCCTACATTGCCTTGCTTGACACTGACTGCTAACCAAGAAAAGGTGGAATGGACCTCGCTGCCCTAAAATGCTTAGTTGCATATATATATAAACTCAAGATCCCTTTGTGTACAGATTTACTCAGTTATTACAAGCTTATGCTACAAGGCCATATGTTTAGTTTATTTGTTAGTAGTTGTATGTAGAATAGGTAGATAAAATGTAAATTTTAGTTAGTACATTTTATCTACCAATCATCCCACTCTACCCCTATTCTATATATAACTACTAATTACTATCTGGTGGTGCACACTTAGAATGGGACTACCAGTCTTTTGGGATAAAAAGACACTTTTGCACTAATTTATTTGTTACCCTCGAGCTGACCGCTTCTTTTAATTAATCTACATAGCTTTTCATTAGAATTTAACAAGGTGCAAGAATGGTTTCTTGAAAGTTTCACAGTCTTGGAAGGCTTGTAAGAAGGCCAAGTTATGTATCAAGAAATCTGTGCTAAACGCAAGCTCCAGCTTCAGTGCTATCTCCAATTCTGTGCTGAAAGAAGATGGATAATGTTTCTTATAGGATTTTCTTATAGGATTTTATGATTGAATCAATGTGTCAGTCTTATCCACTCTATGGGGCATATTTATCAGGACCTCTGCGCACCGCCAGTGGCGCAGAGGCCCTAAAATAATCGCAAATGCTAGCTTATTGCTAGCTTTTGCGATTATTTTTCACTATCCGCCACCTTCACGCCAGTCGGGCGTGAAGGGGCGGCGCGGCCGGACTGGAGTGGGCCGGCGCGGGGCGTTACTGTCCCCGTGCCTGCGCACTCACTGCTGCCGGCGACTTTTCATACGTGAAAAGTCGCCGGTTGCGTTTTTTTCTACGCCAGGCCCTGCCTGTCGTAGGAAAAACGCTGCGCAACTGGCAGCCCGATACATGAAGAGGCAGAAGCCTGCGAATTTGCAGCGGCGGGGCTATCATACGCTGGCGCACGAGCGCCAGCGTATGATAAATATCCCCCTATGTGTAGTATGTGAAGTAAGATACTTAGATCATGACTTAGGTCATGTTTTGTGGCAACCAATTACAGCTCAGCTTTCATTTTACCAGAGATCCTGAATATTTTAAAGGGGAGCTGTAATTGGTTGCCATGGGCAACTAGAAATATTGTGACTTTCAGAAAGCTTGATAAATCTGCCCCACTGTTTTGATTGTATCACGTTGCATCCTGATGAAGGAACTTTGATAAGCACAGATATACAGAACTTCCCTTTTAAGCCTAATACAAGTAATAAACAATTATTAACCCCCTGTGATAGTACTATGTTTTCTAAATGGTGATACCGACCAGATAGGTAAGCCAGTCTTTATGTATTTCCTATGTTACTTACTTTCACTTTTCCAGTGTTCCCCTTATTGTTCCCCATATTATTTTACTGTTATTCAACTGCATTGTGGGCAGTCTTTAACCCTCTATATAGTGTGTTGAGAATCTTGACTAATGATATATTGCTCACTCAGATCACATTCACTTATTAAAGGAGAATTTATTTGTATTTATTACCATTCCCAGTGAAAAGCTATTTTAGGGAATAAATCCATTCATAGACCTGGGTCATTAGAGCAGCTTTTACAGATGTATACATTCAATTGTATAATAAAGATCCTTTTAGGATTATGCTATTTGAATTGCCAATGTAATAAAAGCATGGTATTGAATATTGATTTTACGTTAGCGCTTAAACAGGGAAAAAGCTCCTGCTGTGCCTATCCTGGCATGGTTCATGGTTTCTATGGACACGAGACGGTATTAATGTGTACATCTGCAGAATTCAGTTACATTGTGCAAATACAAATGAACTGAACCGCTTTCTGCTCTGGTTATTAGAAGGGTTTTCAGATAAGTTGTATCATCAGTCACCATTCTAAGGCTATATGAACACGACAGTGTATACGGGCCTCAAGCACACATGTGCCATTGTTAGTGGCCTGGGTGACATGGGTGATATCGATTCAGTGCCCCGCTGTCGTGCATTGAAGGCAGGAATCAGACCTGCTCTATATTTTGTGGCAGTGGTGGCGAACCTATGGCACTGGTGCCAGAGGCGGCACTCGGAGCCCTGTCTGTGGGCACCCAGGTCATCACCCCAGAATGAAGTTCACCAGACAGAACTCAAAGAATCTGCCTGCAGAATCTTCCTACAATGATAGATGAATTTGCCCTCCCCTTTTCAACTGCGTTGGTGTCCTTGGGAGGCTGAAGGATTGAAAGTTGTCAATGAACAAGGAGAAATACATTACTGCTTAAATTGCTGCGCTGGCACTTTCCAATAAATAAGTGGCTTTTGGTTTAAGTTTGGGCACTGAGGCTCAAAAAGGTTCGCCATCACTGTTTGTGGCATAGCTACCCCACAAGTTCATGGTGTGGTGAGACACGGCAAACACACTGCACCATGACTGTGGATAATAGAAGTCTACTGAGACTGTGAGCTAGCTGCAATTTGAGCATGAGCCTAATGGAACAAAACTTTGAAGGTTTTTATTTTTTTTAATTTATGAAAAGGGATAAATGTGAACAAATTATACTTAATGACTGTTTTGACTAGAAAACAACAAAACAGAGGTTGTGTTAAACCTGAAATGGCCCTTAGGACCTTCAAAACACAGCACTTATAGATGAACCAGTTAGGTTGCCCCTATAGATGGCCATGTACAAAAATTCGCTAAAAATGCCCTGGTCATTAAAGACCTTTTTTAGGCAGCGTCACTAATGGATTAACAATGTATATAAATGATCTATATTAATAGAAAAGAATGAATGGCTAATTAGTTAAAGAATTTTAATTGTCAATATTTCCTGTTTTAAAGCTTCCAAATGGTATTACTGTGTAACCAGGCAGCTATTCAGCGCATTCTTAGCATGGTATTGAGATAAAACACCCACTGCTATGTGCTAACAGCATGGCATTCACAAAATATAGGATTGTACTACTGTGCAATCTCACCTTTATCATATTGCTGATAATCCCCACTACTTGTAAACAGTTATTTTACCAGACCTTTTGGTTCACTTGCCTGAAGTCTGAATATGTAACATTCTCTTACGTGCTACTGTCTGATTAATCAAAGAAGGATTTGAAGGAAATCTACTATTGAAATCATGCATAATAAACCCTGGGCACTTGCTCATAGATCCAGCCAAAGTGACTGTGGTAATCTTCTTATATTTGTTATCCATGGCTTCCTTCCTTCTAAATCATGCTAATGCTAATGGAAGCAAAGGGATAGGGTAGTCTCTCAGGCACATTAGCACAATTTTAAAAGTTGATTTTAGAAGGAAGGAGGCTATGGGTAACAAATATAAAAAGATAACCATGGTGCCTGATCTATGATTGCTCCTGGTTTATCATGTTTGATTTTCATGTTAGATTTCCTTTGCAGACCACCATGGCAGGTGTTTTCTGGTGAAAATTATAGGTAAGGAATACTCCATCTTAAAGGGGTTTGCCTCTGAAATCCCCTAGTCATGTTTACACAATAATTTTAATCCCTTAATTTGCTGTCAGTTTGGTCAGTGTAAGATTCTAGAGTGTGGACGGGCACTAGACGAGCAGACACTTCATGATTCCTCTGTGCTATGAAATGCTGTATGCTGACAATGTTCTTGAATTATCGAGAAGCTGGGTTTATCTACACATCTACTAGTCTATAAAAAGAGAGATCAAGACAGATTAGAGTTTAGAGATGGATATAAGACAAAATGACACACTCAGCTCTGCTGCCTAACCTAATCAGTAAGACACAGAGTCAGCACTGCTATGTCACCCTTTCTCCTCGGTTACAGAGCTTATCTTTAGTTTTTAGAGCATCTGAGATCTCCTCTCCACACTACTGAGAACAGTGTAGAAGCATGCTGCTGAACCATGAAGTGCTTGTATCTGTAGTGCTGTCTGCTTCCTCCCTCTCCCCCTTCTTTCAAGAGAAGCTGAAAGAATCTGCCACCCATAGTTAGAAGATTTATGGTCGAACTCAGGGACAATCAAATTGTAAACACCAGGACTGATAAAGACATGTTAGAATTGCATCTGTGAAATGATATAGTTTTGTTAATAACAATGAATTAGAAAATGTTATTTTGTTATCCTGAGTATACCTTACTTAAAGGGGTATTCTGGGTATGTAAACGTCTAATACAAAAACCTATGATGCTATAAATAAATATGAACAAAAATAAATGTCATTAGTCACAAAATGGAGCTTAAATAGTTTAATTTTATGATTCACAAAATGTTATGGCCTCTCTAAAGTAGGCAGAGTTATCACCAAGATGACCAGCACTGGAAACTACAAGTCCCATGATACTATAGTTCTCAGTAACTTCTCCTCCCTCTTATGCTCTGCTCCCAATGGTTGTCTTGCTCTGTTACCATAGTAATGATGTGTAACTGCCATCACTGCACATTACTTTTGCTCATTAAAAAACATAAATATAGATATTTTGCTAATTTATTAAACAAGAAAACCTGAAATATCACATGGTCATAAGTAGTCAGACCCTTTTCTGTGACATTCATATGTAACTCACATGCTGTGCATTTCCTTCTGATCCTCCTTGAGGTGGTTCTACTCCTTCATTGTAGTCCAGCTGTGTTTAATTAAACTGATTGGACTTGATTAGGAGAGGCACACACCTGTCTATAAAAGACCTCACTGCTCACAGTACACACATAATAGATGAGAATATCACATTATTTTGATATTTTCAGAGTTTTATACACAAAGAGTTGCACTACCTCAAACAGAAGAAACTTGTGTGTATTGTATTCTTGAAATTATAGTGGAATTGGAAAGAAACCTCAATTTTGGATGGGGTTAAACATAATATATGTCAGTGAATCTATTTTATATATATTGTGGACAGTTTGTTTTGTTATCGGCACTAATAGAGTATTGCATGCACAAGTCAGACAGCGGAAATTACTCAATATGTTACCTTGTGTGGTCGGGCTGTAGTGAACAATGTCACAACTATGTTATTACTTGTTTTGAGCACTTTAGGTTCTCTCCATCCTATGTGTCTACTTTCCCAGAACTACGTCTATTATTTCCTTTGGGCTCTAACTCTGAAAATGTTTTTGTAAGCTGGTGAATAGCATTGGAAAAATGTAGATAGGGTTGAAAAGAAATACTTGCAACATTTCTAGTATTTATACTGCTTTCCAATATGAACCCTTAATCTTTCTAACATATGTTTTCCCACTACTGGGCCTCTTGCCTTTTTGGTTTCCGATCTGCAAAATAATCCAAAACAGAAATGCTGAGAGAGAGAGAGAATGTTAACATAGCAGCTCTGAAAGATTTATCTCATCTAATTTTACCTCAATCTTTTCTCAGTGATATATTTAATATCCCAGGAGTGATGATACCACTTTCACATTGTACGCAGCAGCACTACTGGCAAGAAATCCTAAGGTTTCTGCCTCTATAATCTGCAACCTTTAATAAGAATGTCTTCACAGTGACTAGAAAAGGAAGCACTGGGAATAGTTGTGTTACTATGGAAATGATTAATCTTTGGATGAATGGGGTTGTTGCCCTCATTTGTAATAATTCCAAATCTCAAGGAACATAAAGTTCAGGAAATCATCTTCTTGTTAAGAACAAAAGAATAATAAAGTCACCTTAAGCGTGTAGTAGGGCAATAGAAATGTGAACTCATTTGTGTTTTGCCTTTTATACCAAAATAGATCAGAGAATGCTTAATCGATGTCTAACAAAAAATGCTGAAGATTTGCATCAGATTAAGGCATCTTTGCTTGATTTCAGATTTTAATCCCTTTCCACAATGTTAACTTCATTTTTGATGCATTGGCATGGAATGACATAGAATTCTTGTTTTACAATATCCTTAAGTGCATAATAGTACAGCAGCATCATAATAAAAAAGTCCCCATACAATAACACAAAATAAATAAATAAATGTATGTCAAATGAAGTACATTTCCTGTATAATTAGGCTACATTCACATCTCTGTTGGAGATTTATATTTTTCTTTTCCGTTGTAGAAACATGAAGAATGGAAAGTATGTCAGTGATAAATCCATTATGTGACAGACATGTAAACAGAGCATAAATTTGTCATCCCATTTCTTGTAAAACCTGACAAGAAAGTTTCCATATTGCCAGGGGTGTAACTAGGAGAGGTTGAGCCCCATAGCAGACTTCTAAATGGGACCCCTTCGCTAGGCAATCTTCTTATCCCAGGGAGGTTGAGAGCACATATATAACTGCAGACCACATGGTGGAAGTAGATGGCAAGAAGCTAGAGATGAGAGATTTCTAGTCCTGTCGTCCCCTCCCCCGACATTTCTTATCTAAATTCCCTACTCAATCACTTTCACCAGTCTTTAGTGTGTCAGGCCGGATGACACTGCAGGCCCCAAAGCAGTCGCTATGGCTGCTACCACTTTAGTTACGCCCTTGCATATTGCTATGGGTGAATTAGATTGAAAGAATGTAAATTCTCTGATTAATAAAGCTTCCTTTACTTTATAAGTATGTGAACATTAAAGGGAACCATTCAAAAGAAACTGACTTAATAAAACACTACCGGCTTGTTGTAAATCAGGTTAACACCAGAGGCGTAACTGGAGGGGGTGCAGAGGGTGCACTCACAATCGGGCCCAAGAGGCTTAGGGGGCCCATTAGGTGTCACATTCCCTTATAAGAATACTAGTACTAAAATCCATACATTATAGTCGGGGCCTGGCACAAACTTTGCACCGGGGCCCATCAGCTTCAAGTTACGCCACTGGATAACACACTCCAGATCATGTTTTTTTCATGGACCAGCATGGTGGCATCATTCAGAAAAATAAACTTTGCAGTGAAATGTAAACTGGTTGTATAAAGTTATGGAGGCAGAGCTTTTGGACTAAAGTCAAGCTCTCCTCGTGGGGAGAAATTGACTTTGGTGCTCAATTCTCTGCTTCCTTGACTTTATACAACCAGTTTACACCTCACTTAAAAGTAAATTTTCTAGATAATACCACAACACAGGTACCTAAAATGAACATGATCTGGAAGGATCTGCTTTCCTACAAACTCATAGTGGTTTATTAAGGCAATTTCCGCTAACATGTTCTTTTTAAAGTGTGACTTCAGTTGACCTTGATACCTCCTTCCATCCAAATTCACAAGAAAAGATATCCACACAAGGATCTAGAAACATGAGATTTGGAAAGTGGTTTGATAAAGTCCTTCAAGTATCAAGGCACTTTACCTATTCAATCTTTATTATGAAACCAGGAAATTAACCTATATAAAACTTTTTTTACCTTACATTTTACAGGCACTCTAGACATCAGGAGAGATAAAACAGCTTTCCGTTTTGATGATAACGAATATTTCAGCTTTCAGTCCCTTGTGGTGGAGGTAGTAGAATATTTGGTTTAATAGCAATTATGTGTATAATTTTATTTTAGCCCTATTAGCCCTAGAAGGATTAAAAATAAGACTTCACCACATTAGTCACAATTACTGTAGGAATGTATTGGAATGTAAAATAGCATCAAGAGATGCTAGTAAGGTAAAAAAAAAAAAAAGGTGCAGAAATCATGAAAAGCTCCAAGTCGATACAACATCACAGATGCTGGGGGCGTATTTAGACTGTGTCTAGCGCAGAGTCAACTATTTATAGAGCTCTCCATTCCCTGCACACAATTAACACTTGTCTGCTTTTCACATGAGTTTGTTTGAACCTTAATGGAACATCTCCTTTACAATAGTTATATTTTCCTTCTTGGGGTGAGGATATAATGAAGTTGTTTGCCTTCTGAGTATAATACATACATAGCAGTATCTATGCCATGAAAGCTAATACTTCTCTGCTTCATGTAGCCTCATTTTAGGAATGTATCCATGGATATTTTCCAGTCATCTTTGTTCTGAAAATAGAAGCCATTGATCTCTATGTTCATAATCCTGCCTGCATCCTTGTCATTATTTCAGATTAATGACAATCATTTGTCTTAGCGTGTAGTTGTGTCAATTACAGCTCAATAGTGCTCTGCTATTTTACATGTCATTGTCAATTTTTAGCATGCTGCTCAACATGTCAGCATGCTTATAGTGAGCCTTTCACCACCTTCACCAGGCCAGCTCTTTGCCTCCTTAAAGGGGTTGTCCGAGACCTATAAAAAACAGATATGTGTCCGGGGGGTGGGGCAGCCTAAAAAAATAAACTTGTACATACCATCATTGTCCCTCCAGGTATCCTGAGCTCTTGGTTTACAGGGCCACAGAAACTAAATTCAGAACAGCTTCCGGTTGGCCATGGTCAGACCATCCTCTCAGCTGGCTATGCACTGAGATATGGGCATGGCCTGCCACCCCGGCTGGCCGGAAGCTGGTCTCAGTGCAGCTATATATATATATATATATATATATATATATATATATATATATGTATATATATATATGTATGTGTAGAAATAGAGCAAACCAGTCTTTACATTGGCAGGAAGGTCTAACAACTTCTGCCATCACTGCAATGATTCACTTTTATGTATGAAGATGAGGAGGTTGGGGTCTGTTAAGGTGGCACAAGAAATTTTAAATAATTAAGGTAGATTTAGCAGCTTCAGCTAGATACTCTGAAAGCAGCAATTGGCTGTTGCTGCTAAGGGATGCAGTTGTGCCCTCTCCTTCAGATCACTCTTCCCTATAGAAGTCCTCCTCTATTAGCAGAATCATACCACTTTGGATACAGGGACCTTGAATAGCTGCACAGCTCACCTCCATTTACATCGGCCCTGCTGACCAGTCAATATTTTCATCTCTCAGATGCAGTGGCGTAGCTAGAAGCTGGTGAGCCCCAGTGCAAAGTCTGTGCCAGGCCCCCACTATAATGTATGGTTTATAGTTATAGTCTTCTCATATGGGAAAGAGACACCATAAGGGCCCCCTAAACCTCTTGGGCCCAGGTGCGATCGCAACCTCTGCACTCCCTAAAGTTACTCCCCTGCTCAGATGGATGATGCCAGGCCATCTGCTTAAGCACAGGGCCATCCTGCTGACAGTAGAGTCTCATAAGCAAAATTTCTGTGCTGAATATGCTACTTTGACTCTTTACTGGGTTGAAGCAGCCAGTCCGGCACTGCCGATCTGACAGTAGAGACCTGAAAATAATGATACCGATAACATATTTGGGAATCATGAGGGCTAAAGATAAAATTCTAAGTATGCCAGAATCAGTGGAGTGGCACCTACTAATGGGTGCACGAAGTTGGAGTTGATGGAGGTAGTGAAAGGTCCCCTTGAAATTATTTATAATTAATATGAAAAATTATCTGTTAATTTTTAATAATGTGCCATTTGCATAGCATTCTTTTTTACAGGAGACACATCAATAAAAGATATAGCTACTTTTTATAATGTAAATTTTAAAATAATTGTGTTTATTGAAATTATTTCATGTAACTTACAATATTTTATTTTACTTTTGACAATATTCTGTTTTCCAATATACTATACAGGGTTATGGTATACTGGGAACAAAGCAATAAAATTCTGCAACTGAGCCATAATCATCATGGCAGTGCATCAGCACTTGTCAGTTCTATTTAAAGGGGTATTCTCATCTGGACATTCACATTCAGTTTTATTAATCTGCCATATATAAACATTTCTTCAATTAGATGTTATTAAAAAAAATGTTCCTGTGTGAAGATAATTTCCCATAAATGTAGTCATATGGTCCCTTAGAAACAAGACTTTGTCCCAGGATACGACCACCTCTGCTGGAGGGATTGCACAAAGAAACAAATAGTTTTTGTATATGAAATGTCCAGGAGTTACTGCATGTCCTACAGCCATTCTGTACTAATGAATGCTGAAACCAGGAGGTCAGGCAGTACTCAGTAGCGCATGTGTGGCCACTGCTGCCAAAATGTGAGGTGGTCGTATCCGAGGAAGCCATCTCGTTTCTAAGGGAAACATGACTACATTAATGAGAAATTATCTTCACACAGGAACATTTTTTTTAAATAACATTCAATTGAAGAAATGTTTACATATGGCAAATGTATTTAATTAAATGTGAATGCCCAGATGGGAAAACCCCTTTAAGACTGTGGCAGCTAAGCTGTAAATAACTGCTACAGCACACAAACAAACTATATATGTCAGTGCAATCCTTGTTACATGCAAATAATATCTTAATAATATTAATAATGGCATGACATGTCTACTTCTCTCCAGCCTATTTTAACAGCGAGACCAATAAATACTGAATGCCAGGTGTTGAAACTGGGTAAGAGTCACCATTCCCAAGTTGCATTGAGATTATGATATGCATAAAAATAAAAATGAAGATCTCTAAACACTAAGTCCATGGACCACAAAAAGATGTCTCACTAGGACACTTAAACTATAGAGCCATATATTCAGGTTTTATGGAGCTGATGTGTTCTGCAGTTCAGAGTACATAAGGTTACACAAAAGCTAAAGTTGGCGAGTGATAGACTTCTTTATTCTTATTTTATCATGTGTTGTTGTACAGTTTCTCACAATAAGGTAAGTTATCTGCTGTTATTATTTCTGAAATCAAAATGTATTCAAAGAAAAAGAATAAATATTCTAAGCGTGTTATCAGACTGTTCAGCCGTAGAGACAAATAGTGACATGTGTCAGCAGTTGACTTTGGCCACGCGATGAAGGGCAAGCTCTCCTGGTTTCCTCATTTTATTTGACCGCTGAAAAGTGTATGTAGACTGTCCAGTCATTTCTCTGTGATGTTCTGGCTTCAGTGAGGATGACTGATTGTTATTGAGCGAAGAGTCTTCTTTTCCTCCTTATTTGGAAGTCGAATATTGATGCATGAGCAGTGTTTTCTGTTTACATCAGCAAGTACAGCCTCTGAACAACATGTTGATTACAGATTGTCACTCGTCATTAGAAGTACTTGCAATTACGGGTAAATGGCAGGGAAAATAGCTAATTAATTGTAGTCTTAAAGACTTCATTGTGTATTCCGAACATAAAACATATTGCTTTTTGATCTCCTGGGAACAGAGGCAATATAAATAGCTGGATCATGATGTTTTGTTTTATGATTTAAAGAGGACCTGACATAATTGTTTTAATAAATACTGGTAATTGTATCATTCTTATGTATGAATACATTGTCAACTGGGTGTTACCATTTGAGGGTGTGTCTCTCGAGAGTCTGACATTGTCCAATCAGTTCTTACAGTGGCAAACCATGAAGGAGAGCTGCTGGTGCTTCTTTAACAGTTGAAGTAACTTCCATGTTTCATCCATCTAAATAGAGGTTCAATGAAGTGATATTGCGTGTATAAATTACAGATAATTTATAAAATTTAAAAAGGTCTATAGCATCTAAAACCTGGCCTTGACAGGATTAAAAATATTTCTGGAATAACCAAGTAGACTGACAGAAGGGGGTTTGGTTCTTTCTATATCCATTAAAGGAGTGACAGAAACAAATAATAAAAATGTATTCTTATGCATTTCAATGGGCACAATGCAATGCTACAGCAGCATGCGAAATGTAAGTCAATCTCTTTTCTTCTACACCGCTGTCATATAGGCCTGAGAGATGTTTCTTTTAATTTTTACAACTTTATAAATTTCTCACTGATGCATTAAATAGCTCTGAGTTAAAGTACAAAGATTCATATTTGTGTTGCTAAATATTTGTAATAAGAGTCTCAGTAAGGATAGCTTTTACTTCCTGCGCAATGTGTATTTATGTGGATTATGATTCAAAGTTGACATTTTGGATTTTGAAATATAGTATATACCAACTCAGAAGATACTCAAATGTGTTCACTGGTTGCTTCCGCCCATTACACTTGTCATTTCATTATAAGTACAATATCACAAAGCAGAAAACTTCAGTTACTTCTTCAGTACATAGGCAGCTTCTAATTCCCTGTCTGAGTAGTTATTTTAACTACCGTATACATCTTTTATCATTTGTCTCTCGGCAGGGAGGAAGTAAAGGTCTACAGTATTGCATGTTTCTTATTTCTCTTATAGCAGAGATTAAAAACATCAATTTTCACTGAGCTTAACAACTAATCATTAGCTGCAGACTTCCACAAAAATGTTGCGGCTTTTAGGATAGAGTTTTCTTTATACAATTTAAAATATTTGTATGTTACAAATGGTCTTTCAACGTGCAAGTATATCTCCTCCATGATATCTCTTTTATATGCTGTACAAAAAGGTCTTATATGTTCCCCTTTTCACGAAAATCAATGTTTCAACTAAAAATGTTATTTTTGCCTAAAATCTACTGGGATCTATACAAATAATATACATGTTTAAGGGCCAGATGAGTTAATTTCTTGTCTAGGCACCTGAAAAGTAAAATCTTGTTCATAACATTGTATTTAGCAGCAGAGTGCTTCTTCCAGTTCTTTGACTTCTGTGTAAAACAACAATTATTCATGTTAGTGCTCAGGGTACCACACAGTAATTGCTTTAATAATCTCTTGAGATGAGAAAGTATTGATGTTTGAGTGCTGCGATCAGCAGTTTACAACAGATAGGTGCTACAATGTGGATGAGTAGATTAAAAACCAGAGGATTCAGCACTTTGCAGCAAGATCATTTCATTTATAATGTCAAGGTCTGTACCCAATAAATACCACCTGTTAAATTCTTAGTATTAACTAAAAAAAATCTGTTTTACAAAAATATAGTTGTAATTCTCTACTGTGGAAATACAGGTATTTGTCTGAGACAGACTTTTACATCATTACGAGGGCATTTCCTCGTTCTGGGGGGATCTGAGAGCTGAACTGTTCTAGTTACCCATAGTAACCAATCAGAGCTCAGCTTTCATTTTTCCACAGCTGTTTTTAAAATTCTGATTGGTTTCCATGGGCAACTATACCAGTTTTACCTTAGACACTTCTGATAAGTATCCCCCTGTGACAGTCTGGGTGTGAGAAACTGCTTGGAGTTTTTTTTCTTACTTTTAAATCGCAGTTTTCACAATTCTCATGTACTTACCTATTTGTAATGGTAAAATAAGGCATAAGACTAGGTTGACTACATGGAGTCTTAAGGCGTCACAATGGGGGGCATGTATCATAGTTTTTTTCTTTGGTGAATTTTTGGGACATTTGGAAGCTCTTTTTGCGCCTTATGTATGATCATGTCTTTTTACTTGTGATACACATTCAGTTTTCCCTTCCTGGCAGGCGCAAATTATGGCTTCTTTTTGCCTGAAATCCACGTGGGCGCAAGCCATGTGAGGGGATTATATACAGGAGTGGACACTACTGTAAATTTTGGATTTGAGGCTGTGTCCTGCATTTTTTAAGCACTCTAGTCACACCCCAGGGAGATGAAGACATATGAGGTTACGGTCACACGTTGCGTATTGATTGTGTTTTAATTGCATTTTGAAACACATTACGACAGCTGAGGAGAGGTGATTTGCCTAATTAACATTTGCATTTACAAAACGCATAGTAAATGCAGTGTTAATGTTGCATTTATATTGTGTTTTGTAAACGCAAATGTTAACAGTAATGTTAGGCAAATCACCTCTCCTCAGCTGTTGTAATGTTTCAAAACGCAATTAAAACTATCAAAATTCAACGTATGACCACATCCTTAAAAGTAACCAATATTTAAAAAAAAAAAATGTAAATGCAAAAATTTCCGACTGTGCAAAATTTTAAACATTAAAAGCATGTGAAATAATTCCAATTTACATGTTAAAATAGGGTTCATTAAAAAATCCTTCCTTTGCACCTGCCCTGGACCAGGTGCAGATTTGCCCCTAAAAAGTCACAAAAATAAGTAAAAAAAGTAATATATAGGTGAAAATTCACTAGGAACATCTGGAAAACAAAGATACATAAGGCACACTGCACAAGGTACAGACCAAGGTGGACTTAAAAAACGAAACCAAAAGTCACAGTAAAATAAAGATACATGTCCCCCAATGAGTTCCTTTGGATATCTATTTCACATCGGCTTCCTCCGGGTCCTCCGGTTTCCTCCCACACTCCAAAGCATACTGGTAGGTGGATTACATTGTGAGCCCTATTGGTGACAGGGACTAATTGGGCAAGCTCAGTGTAGCGCTGTAAGTGTTACAAATATGTTTCCAAATAATGGAAATTTGGCAATATGTTTAGTAAACAATGATTAAAAGTCACATCTTATGAATAAAAGACTTTTTGGACATGATTGCTCAGACACTCACATAAAACCATGAGAACTGCAGAGAACTAGGCCTCATCTAAGCACATGGGAAATATATAACAGTGATAATGTACAGCAATTCCAACATTTTAAATGAGTGGGAAATTGTGTGAATGTTATGGAGACGTGTAATAAACATTGTTCATTTCCTGTTGCTCTTATGCTTAGAAAAACTAGATAGCAATTCAGCTAATGTTAGATATCATTTAGAATATAGGGGGAATAATTTGTTGCTGTTCAGTGCTACCTTTGTTAAAGATAAAATAATGGATTGACTGCTGACTTGAAATGCTGTCCTTCTATAGAAAGCCTCTATGTTTACTTCCAGTGGATAAAGATCTGTCCATGGTCACGGGTGCGTGGCTTGTTATATCACAGAGAGTAATCAGAACTGTGAGTAATCAGAGCCGTGCACCTTCGTGTCCATCACAGACCATGGACAGATTTCTATCCACTGGAAGTAAACGTAAAAGCTTTCCATAGAAGGACAGCAAGCAGAGATCTAGAAAATGTGAGGAATTGATACAGAATGTATATTGGAAAACTGTATAACTTTTCCTTTTATTAATTTAAACTAAATTTGCTGAAAGTGCACAATCCCTTTAACAATTGTAGAGTTTAGATTTGTTCTTTCATATTGCAGGAAGGATGTTTTTTGTGGATATTTTGCCAAGAGCAATAGAGAATTGGAAAAGTTATATTTTGGTAGCTGATCCACATCTGTGTTTAAGGGTGAGTGATGTCTGTAGTGTCCAGTTACTTATCACTGCACCTATTATGCAACTTTCCCAACAGAGACATTTCTATAAATCCCACTAATGGCAGATATGAATAAACAAGAATTATATATTGTAATCTTCACTGACGTTCTGGCATTTCACATTTGCCTAGGCAGCTGCACTTATAGGTCTTGCCCTCCCAAGTGTTCCCCCCTCTAATAATAGGATAGCTGGCTCACAATCATTAGGGAGAACACAGTTTTTAAAGTATTGTAAAATTGCACTTCAGAGGTATTCCACACTTCCTATGGTTTTGGGTCTGGCCTTGATAGCTTTTACCTTCCATATTTTCAATACTTCTTAATAATAAAAATTGGTCCTTTACTAAGAGAAATATGGATAGCAATATAACTGCAGGATCAGGGTGTGTAGTGTGTCTATGGTTTTTTACCTTGTTAACATGTCAGCCTGTATTTGAGAAAATTATTTGCAATATTGCTTCAATTCCCATATTATTGTTTTAGAGCAATAATATAATATGTGAGGTTGCTACTTCCCTATAAATATTTACAAATAACCAACCCACAGTAATTTTTCAAAGAAATATTAGTTTTTTAGTGATTGTGAAGAAGAAAATGAAAGAATCCAGATTAAATTATCTAGAATTGTTTATTTAAATTCTAAATATTTATTGCAAGAGAACTCTAAATTTCCTAGTAGAGGATTACCATTCACAACATCTGGCTCAGCTCTAACTTCTACAATTTAGTTCACATAAAATAAACAGGCAGCTTTATGTGTCAGTGGTTTGAGTTCCCTAGAAATAGAGGGCCCTATTAACAGTACATTCTAGATAAAAAAAAACATAACAGAATCCATCTGATGCAAGATCAAATGTTAGAGATTACAAAAGTCCCTGCCTGGAAGACTGTAAAAATCCTACCTTATAACATATATGCCAATAAAATACCTAACCTATATTAAAAATTGGATGATTCATCTCATCTGCTCCAATCTATGCAGTGAAGCTAAAGTGACTGCTCTAGTAGCCTGTGTACTCTAATTCCCAAAATTGTGGAAACCATATAAATACTATATATAAATATATATAAATTTATATATATAAATTTTTGAGGTGTGGTGATAACCATAGGGAAATATCAAAACTATGATAGGTAAGCGCATTGCCCCTCTGAAATTGCCTGACTTGTCCACAACCAAGCAAGGATGCTGGGGTCATAAAACCAGTATCCCAAGGAACCAGGAGATGCTACAAACATCAATTACTGAGGTCAGTAAAATGTGATGCCCTGTATAGCGAAGGTCACATCTAGAAATCCCCATTTTTCAGTAGATATCAAAGAAATATGTGGCAAAACATATGGATCAAAACCAAAATGGCGACAAAGGCACTAAAATCGGTTCGCTATAGAGATCACGTAATCGTACAGAGGTTTTATTCACAGAATAGCAAGTAATGCCACAAGATAACAGGGAACAAGTATGAGGAGACTAGTAGAACCAGTCAGGAGTAATGAAACTGGACAGATATATAAAGGAATTTCTGGGCTGGTCTGCAGAGAGCTTGGTGTGGCTTAATCATCCCAAACCTAAGCAGCACTCTTCAGACGGAGGAAGACTTTGGCAAGGATGTTACAGTCACTGTAAATCTAGTGTCTTACAGATGATGTTTTTGATTCATAGAGTTCAATTTCATACATAACAACTTCTTCAAGCCACAGCTTCACTTTGCAGATTTAGCAACTCAAAACATTTTAGGTATCTCTCATCCTCATCTCCTCTGCTTGTAGTCAATGTATGCACATATAGTAGACAATATGGTTATAGGTCCACCACTGTAACCAATAAAGTCACAGTAGCCAACAGCCACCATATCACCACAGTAACTCTGCCCCCACTGTACACTGTAGCCCATAGTCACTCTGCCCCGACAGTAGCCCATAGTCACACCACCCCCAGTAGCCCATAGCCACAGTGACCCCACAGTAACCAAAGTAATCACAATGCCTCCAGTGTAGCCTATTGTAATAGTGCCCCTAACAAAGGGAAATCCTTAACAATCCACAATAGTCAATAGGGCCCCATGATAGATAAATATATAAAGTACATACTCACCTCTCCACCACTGCCGTCCTTATCCAGGGTCCTTCCATGATGCGATTACATCATTACATCCACCTGCATAGGCCTGTGAAGCAGGGATCCATATCAGGCTACAGACACGCCTGTGAGATTGTGCAGGTAAAGCAGGAATCTGTCAACTCCATTTGAGGAGGAAGTGTATGTAATGTGGCAACATGAATGGCAGCGCATAGATGGGAAAGTTCTACAGGAGTCTGAGACCTATTTCCCCTGACATTAGCCCTGTTATCGAGGGAATTTCCTGCCAATATCACTTTTATAAATATTTTTACTTAGAAATTTGGTGACTAGTTCAATACTTATTTTATATTCAGCATTGAAAGTTGTGGGGATTAATGTTTTATTTAGAAACACAGGGTGATGTGTTATACAGGACTAAACGGTCACTAAGTTTATAGATTGTGATACAACTTTCAGAATCTGTAGTGCCATTTACTTAATGTTGGTAAAGGTGCATCTTCAATTCTTATTGTTGTCAGCATTTTTTTGTATTGGGGTTAAGAGTTTTTTTTCTAAATAAACTAAAGGAATCTAAATGTTTTGATAACTATTTATTTAACGTAAGTAAGATTTCACTCTCATTATTTTCAATTTTTTTTAACATATTAAATATTTATAACATAGTGTTGTGTTCATAAACCAGAGATAAGTGAATATTTAGGAAACAGATCCACAGAATGTGTTAAATGACCAAAGCTTTATGCCATAGACATTTATTGAAAACATATGTGCTAACTGCTGAGTGGCCATATGTTGCTGTAAAATGTGTACCAGCATGGGTTTAAAGATGAAATCAGCAATTTATCAGACATACAGTATGTATTTGCTACTCACAGCTTGAGGCATGTTGAATAAGATTTGCTTGATAACTGGGAAATTAAGAGGCTTTTATATAAAGTCATCCTTTAATAAAAAAAAAATCTTAGATTTTGGCAGAAGAGGGTACTAAGCTGCCAAAACGCTGTATGTACCAGCTTGTGCAACTATTAGCCAATGCACGAGAGTGGCCTGATAATCAAATAGCTCTAAATATCAGGGGTTAGGGTCCAATTCAAGGCATCAGTACTGAAATATCCAGCATAAAGTAAAAAGTCACAATCATACTTGAGTCTATAATGTCATAACGGATAAGGTTTTAAATAAGTCAAATGGTCTGAGCAGTTCTGCTGTTAGTTATCTCCTTCTTTGCAATGTAATCCAGCCACATCATAGTACCAGACGGTCCTCAGGTTATGTACAAGATAGGTTCTTTAGGTTTGTTCTTAAGTTGAATTTGTATGTGAAAAGCAACTGAAATATTTTATAATTGTAACTCCAGACAATAATTTTTTTATCCCAGTGAATATTGGATTTTCTAAATTTTGTGCTGTCGTGGGAACAAGAATTATCAATAAAGCTTCATTATGGACAGCTAATTATTGCTGTTGGGACTAAAGTAAGGCATCTAGGGAGCTTCACCAGAGGCGACAGTGGGCAGAGAAGTAACTGTCTAGTTACTGCCTGTAACTAGGGGTCATCTTTAAGTCGGGACTGCTTGTACATTGGAGGGGACTGGCTCCTGGTATCCCTGCATATTTGTTGTTTGAAAGGGCAGTAGTACTTGGGAGATTTTTGCATTGGGCCTAATAGCTCTTCATGATCAGAATGCTAGACTTTTAGATGCATCTGTTAAAGAATATACTGAAAAGATCATTACACGACTACATATAATATAAGCTTTTAATCCATTCAGGATGTAGCCAGTTTCTACGTTAAGGCTTGGCCTCTTCTTTTGTAATCTGACTTGCGTCGCTTTATATGGTTATAACTTTTGAACACTTTAACTTGTCAAAATGATTTTGAGATTATTTTGTAGTGACACATTGTACTTCCTCTGAGTTCCTCTGTAAATTTTGGTTGATATGTTTTGCATTTATTTATGAAAAAACTACAACATGCTAAATTTTTTAAATTTTGAAATGATCTGCTTTAGAGACTGATAGTTTTACCACCCAAATTAGTAACTTACTAACTTTTCCTATGGCTCAACTTTATGTTTTAATCATTTTTTAAGAGTCCCTTTATTCTTATATGACGTTAGACACCATACAAATATAACTGAGTTTATAATTTATTCCTAAAATTTATAAATTTACATTTTTGGGATGATTTCTGTTTTAAATGATTTTAAAATATAAATTCTTAGAATCATTCTATGAATCACCGCATTTTCAAAACTACACCCTGCAAACTTTTGAAAACGGCGTTTAGGAAGATTTTTGACCCTTTAAATGCTGCGTAGTAATTCAAACAAAATGGAGATGACATTTTGAATGATCTAATTTTGTCAGTAATACGTTCATTTAGCCCTAAAATGTAACATTTCCAAAAGATAAAACCCATAGTAGTGGCCTGGAATGTAGCAGTACGTCACATATAGGTAAGGGGTTAAGATGTTGTCACAGAGAGCATCTTATAGGCACTGCCTGTAGACAGCCCTGGGGCTGCCATAGAAAGACAGCATGCACGGCAGGGGGGGGGGTATCTTGTGGTAGAGACCCTCATCAGGCAAGTTAATTGCTGCGGTCACACTGACTGTGACATTTAACAGGTTAAGGGTACATTCACACAGCGGTATGCCCGCCGTGCGGGCATACCGCCGTGTGCTGGAGAGGAGGAGGAGGCGGCCCCTCCTCCCTCCATAGAGAATAGTGGCGCACGGCCGCACACACGTCAAAAGATAGAGCATGCTCTATCTTTTTGCGGTGTGCGGGCCGGATCGGTGCCACACATGTGTGGCACCGTATCTGCGCCGCGCCGCTATTGCCGTCTATGGGGACGTACATGCGGCCGCAAATTTGCGGCCGCGTGTACGTCCCCGCAGACGGCCATGTGAATGTGCCCTAAACACCCATGATTGGAGCTCACTCTGACCGCAGGCATAACACTGGGGTTTTAGCTGTTAGGAGAACGCTATACTTACTCTTAAAAGTTTAAGCCTAATGCAGTCCCTGGGATAATGTTTTGTGAGAAATTGAGAGGTATTGTTTTGGAGAACTGCTATCTGTCATACAGGCAGATGAAGGGTGTGTGGTAAAAGCCCTGGATTTATCTACAGTAACCTAAGGGTTACGTCAGAAATGTGGTAAGGAGTAATCTGTTAGTCTATGTTGGGCTAGCTAGCATAGACGCCTTTGTAATGTCTGTACTGGCCCTGCTTATTATGGAGTAGGGGTAGGCTGGTAGTGGGATGCCTACTCCAACGTCTTCTGTCCTGGGATTTTGTATAACACACAGGGGCAGGTCACAGGACCCGTTAGAGCCTGATTTAGATTCCACGTCATAAGGAGTAGGTGAGGCGCTACCTGGAGAGCTGAAGGATGGACTGTGCTCATATAGGAAAGGTAACTCCTGTTATACTGCAGGCCAAGAGCGTGTGCCTGGCAGCCTGGTGCATGTATAGAGAGGGACCTGCTATTTTATTAATAATAATAATAATTATTTATTTATATAGCACACACTGATTACTCAGCACTGAACAAGCATGTCAAATTGGTCTTATTGTTTCTTTTTGTTTATGCCTATGCTGAGGCTGAAATGTTATTGGACTGAAGAGTGTGAATACAACATTTTATTTGGACAATAACCTGCTTCCTGCACTTCTACCTAGAGACTTCCAGAATGATTCCCCACAGTATGTATAAAATATATTATCAATACCAATAGGAATATATAAAATCTTGTGGTTTTACATTGTTCTAGAGGATGTAAGCTAATGCAATATTCAATAAAACATAATTGCCATCCTCATTTGAAGAAAAGACTAGAAATGATGCTGATGAAATGCTATTGCAAAACAAAGAAATCAAGAGTCATTTAAGTGTCATATAACAAAGAGAAATATGTTTATCTGTCTAGAATCCATTAAATGCATTCCAAGCTATTCTCTTTTTATTATACCATCAAAATATGTATCTGTAGCTTTACCTTAAAATTTGCACAGTGCATCCCTTGTTTGAGTACTGTAAGTCTGTGCCATAGACAATAGAAAACAGCTGTCATTGTGATAGTTTTGCAGTTTTCACAAGACAATAAATATTGCACTTACCCTGAGGGTGTTTACTGTATAAATAGTAAGTATTATTTGGAACGGAGTACAACCCTGCATTTCCTGAAAACAATGCCACCACCAGAGGCTGACTGGAAAATCAAAGCAATGTACTCAGAAAGCTTCATAACCTCTTCAACTTCTTTAAGAATACACACAAGACAAAATTATGTCCTCTTGAGTCTAGAAACATTAAAGCAGAACTGTAAAGTTTAATAATTTTTTTCCATAGCTGTAATAGATATAAACATTTTTTAATATAAATTTATTACCTTATTGCAGCTATTTGTCTGTTAATGCTCTCCTTTCTGCCTGCCTCAACCAACACTCAACCTGTACTCTGGTTATCATGAGTGGAGGATGAGTAGAGGGTGAAGGGACAGGGATATACTCTTTGCTGGTTCTAGAGCCTTTGCCCTGTAGCAACAAGAAGCCAGAAGCTGAAGTGTATGTCTGTTCTCTCCTTTTTACCGACATATTGTGTGCAGAGAAATCATTTTTAACTACTACTACATAACTACTTTATGTTTAGTACATACAGCCAGCCAGTCCCCCCCAGTATACAGCCAGTTAGTCCCCCCCAGTATACAGCCAGCCAGTCCCCCCCAGTATACAGCCAGCCAGTCCCCCCCAGTGTACAGCCAGTCCCCCCCAGTGTACAGCCAGTCAGTCCCCCCCAGTATACAGCCTGCCAGTCCCCCAGTATACAGCCAGCCAGTGCCCCCAGTATACATCCAGCCAGTCCCCCAGTATACAGCCAGCTAGTCCCCCCCAGCATACAACCAACCTGCCCCCTGCCAGTATACAACCCCTATACGAGGGGACATGGAGAACCAAGGCCAGATGTAATAGAGGTGTTATGTTCCCTAAAGTTGGTATGGGGATTCTGAATTGTCTTGCTAATGTAAAATCTTTGGCAAGGGCAGTAAACTACATAAACAAAATAATTACATTACGGTAAATAGTTTTTGCCTCAGATTGTACAGCTAGGGAAATTACTACTAGGAATGAAAAGATCTAACCATGTATCACTATTACTAGCATATTTACTTCTGACTAGTTCTTGACAAAAGTTAATATATGTGGTATTAATATTATTTAAGTTCTTAAAAATACAAACTTTCAAAAATACAAACCTTTTTTTTAATTTTTCTCTATATGAAGCGGTATGAGGGCTTATTTTATAGTCCATGCCTTGTATTTCCAAGTGCAGTGAAATTGACAATAAAAACATATTTTGCACCATTTTCTTGCAGACTTCCATTTTAACGACTTTCACTATGAGCTCCAAATGACACCTATACTTTATTATTTGAGTCAATATGGCGAGGATAACAAATTTATATAGGTTTAAATAGACTTTAAAAAATGAAAAGCTTCTGTAACGTCACCATAGCCCTTCTGGCCCATTAATATAATTTTTAAAGTTGATTTTTGAAGGAGAGACCATGAATAGCAGATATAAGAAGGCAACCACAGTCACAGTGCCTGGATCAATGAGTAAGTGCCCTTGGGTTATTATGCTTGATTTTGATGGTAGATTTTCTTCCAAAAAATCTTCATAAAAACTGTTTATCTAATGAATTGGGTGCTTCAATTGTAATTTATTGGTAAACATAATTTACTAAAGTAAGTTTAAGCCTTACAAAGGTTGCAGGTATACATTGACTGCTAGCACATGTTCATACTATGTTCTATGGACTCATACTCATGACCATTGCTTTTATGGTCCCATGTATGAAACATTTTGACAGTCTGCAGGTCATGAAGCCGGTTCTATTCATGCGTTTTCAGCCTGTGCCTTCCTATAGAAGTCTATGGGAACGTGAAAAATACTGTTGCTGCAGGGATAACACATATATGTCATCCCCATGCAGTCTGTATTGGTGGATCAGTTGTTATTTCACACAATCATGTGACCCTTTCAGGGGCTGGGACAAGCCAGTGACACATGGACCCTTTTTTGTGGACATAAGCCTCAAAAGCTAATTACACACCAAAGACGTACGGGCCCTCAAAACAGGACAACAGATAGCCAAACAGCCAGGGAACTAGGAAACTAGCAACTGGGTCAGGTCGGGAGAAGAATTTATATGGCAAGGATTCAGATGAGGATAGGTGTAGGACAGATCCGAGGGTTTTCGCCTCTGTCTGCCTCTCAGACTCCTGCTGCCAGAACAACAACATGCCATTCGGTGGCTCTGTCAGGCATTTCAATCAGAAATGAAGGCAAGTGATTTGAAAGTCAATGGCACCCTAGAAATGTCACAAGATATGAGATCAAGTATTTAGCCTCCATTAAACAGTTTGAACTATAGTGGTATTAAAGAGAAATGGATTCAGTTTTATTGCAGGTAATGCTCTATAGTACTTATGCACTATGTGACCTGCTGGCAGCAGTTACAGCTTCTCCATTTAGTAATGTTGTATCACGGAACTTGGAGGTCAGAAAAAGTGACTCTGAGATGAAGGGCATGTCTTTATGACCACTTATTTGTTAGTTTTTAATCTGTATATCCAGGGCCAGTTTGTAGGAAAGGCTCCCTGCGTGTGTGCCATAAGGTCCCCACCACTTTACTAATAAGGAGACCATCAATTTCTGATGTTCAGCTCACAGCTGTCCATGGAAGCAACACAGAGTTTTGGGGGTGCACCCAGACCACTTATACTAAACCTCTTTCTGCATGCAGCGTTCTTTTCAGGAGCTCCATTACATGTAGAGTGACACCTGACCCCCCCTCTTAGTACCTAACACTGATTGGCTGGTTGCCAGCATAGTCCTTCCCAATCAGTGTTAGTTGTCAATACTACCAGGCCAGCATCTAGGCTAACACCATCGCCACTGTGCCAGCTAGGTCAGCAGCTAGGCTAACATGAAAGAAGGAGAAAATTTAGAATGTTAAAATAACTTAGAAAGTAATGTGTACTAGTAGTGTAGATTTGTACCGTGTTAGCCATGGAGAGCAGAAGAAGAGTGAAGAAATCAGGCGATACCTTTTTCAGGCTAACTGAGTATATTTGATAGTGAGCTTTCGAGAATACTAGTTCTCTTCTACATTTTGCACCCAGGGTCCTCCCCTACCTTAATCCGGCTTTGTGTATATCAAACAAACTTTCCTGTTTACATTTTAATTTCTCTGACGTCCTATAGAGCTGATTCTTAACAAGCTTGGCCCAGGCACATGGTGACTAACCTGCTATGAAAACATAGGTACTTGCCAGGTTGCTCTGTCAGTGCTGACAATGGCATCACTGTTCCTCACCACCTTCATTGCATTTTTTCTAAAATATCATATGTTTTCTTAATATTATCTGGGCAGTACGTTGTGGAACCACATAATTAAAGTACATTTTTATAGTGATTCATTCCACTGTCATTAGTTTTCCCATTAGAATCACGTAAATGATGAAGGGGTTTGACGTCGTCTAGTGATGTAGTTTAATTGTTCCTTCTTAATTATTTCCTGACATAGCTGGGCCCACACATGTACTGGATTACAGGGTTCGGCTGCATCCGTCCACAACCCTGCTTGCAGTGACTCAAATAACAGGTCAAAGCTAATTTGTTTAGATCACATTTCTACACAGGCGCAAGCAATTTCATCAATTTATTTCTTTCTGACCTCTGCTTGGTGACTCACACAGAACTGTGTGAAGAAACAAATAAAATACCTGGCATTACATAGTATAGCGATGGCATTATATTCAATTGTACTCGACAGTGAGATGAGCAGAACTCACAACAACTAATTTACATACACAAAGTGAACATCACAAAATCATTTAAAATTACTAGTCACCAATAATAAAAAAAATAACCATAAATTATATATTCAAATCAGACATGAATGCATCAGTGTTATACAGATTCTAGTATGACAACCTATCCGGCCAGTTCATGTAATTACACCAGCTGTTAGAAAGGCATTTGCATATGGTCCATATCAGGAAATACTGGAAAGCTGAGTGGTGTCATCAGACTAACCAATCATCAGCAGAACTTTCAGAAAAAGATCAGCAGGAAATACTATCCTCCATGCTCACAGCTCCCACCCAAAACATATTATCAAACCAATCATAGTAAGAGAAATAACAAGGCTAAAGGTAATTGTTCTCAGACTTATGATTTCATACGAGAAATGCAAGCCACCAAGGCCAGACTCAACAAACAAGGCTACCCAAGATAGATTCTGTACAGAAGCGAAAAAAGAGTCAATGACAAACACAGAATAAACATGTTATTGCAAGCGCATAAAAGTAGCAAAAGCAAAACTGTAAAAGAAGAAAAGCCATATTTTGTCACAAACTTTAGCAAACAATTTTCTTCCAACAAAAAAAAAACGTTTAAAAAAATCTCCCAGTTTTATTTGAAGACGAAAAATTAGCCAACGTCATAAATCTGGGATAAATGTAGTTTCCAAAAGGTCTCCAACTATTGGAAACCTCATTTCCCAAAGTTTTTTTTAGTTCAGATACACACAGGTATATATGTGGTCTATGTTATAAATTGTAATGTTTATGACATGATGTAGGTAGGGTATACAAAAGAAACTTGGAGAAAAGGATTTTTTAACATGTTGGTGATGCTCAAAATAGCATAAAAAATCCCAGTAACCTCAAAAAATCTCTCAAAAATGCAGCTAAGCATGTATTTCCTAGGCTCTATGCTGACTGGGAACTGATCTAACAGCACTATAGTAATCTATGATGCTAGAAGTCACTGCCTCTTCTGGAGAACAAAAACGGGTAGATTTATGAAAGTGTCCTATTCTGTGCCAGATAACTCATGCTGGATGATTTACCTGGAGTTTACGACTACGGAATCTACTTTAGATCATTTATTAGTTGGTCTAGTTTCCAACTGAATTTTCTGGCGCATGGACTTGGTCACAGCCCCTTTTTCTGAGGCCACAACCCTTTTTTTATAATTGCCTAAACCCCTTCATATATGTGATGCAAGCCATTTCAGGTGCAAATTACTCCAGAATTGTGGCATCAATAGATTGATAAACCTCCTTCATTTAGGACAGAATACAATACTGCACATGAATCTAGTCTCACAAGAAATACAGACAGAACCTTAAATCATTATGATGTTGTGAGTCCAAGTCCCAGGGCAATGTTTGGTCTGGGAGATATGGTTGAGCCCTAAAGAGGCTTCATAAATTGGGCAAAAAAATGTTTTATTTCTTTCAAAAACAGCTGAGAGAACGCAGATATGTTTTTCCAGTCTTGTATATCCCCGTTATTACTAAGTTAAAATCTGTACTGTAGATGTGTGTTTATTTAGCATGGATTTATTCCCTACTTTTAAAATAATCCAATATGCCACTTAATAATGAATAGTTTAGTGCTTGGTCTATAAATAAATCACCCTGAATAAACACTGTACAAACCCCAGTACAGAATGTATTTTCATTGGAGAAAAGCACAACTGTATCTTTTGAAGTTTGGCAGCATATAAATATTTTTTCTGCACAATAAATAACTTAGATCTGAAGTTCAGAATATTTAAATGAAAGACATAAATATTTTATTAAAGAAACACATACCACAGTATTCTTACAGTGATATTGAAAAGGATGACAGGAATATCACAGCAAAAAACAAATTCATTGTGCCATAGATTTCACACTTCTGAACCTCATAGTGCATAATTAATGATAAAGTACTTAAAGTGTAACTGTAAAGCTATAGTGATTTTACCAAATTAATATATATGATTCCCCCTTTGAAAACAAACAGAACTAAACCTACTTTGTGCTGCTCATCCTTTTCTTTCCACAGTTATGGCATTTTCTGTTCTGAAAGTGTGTGACAAAAATCTTTCTCCCCAGAGGTGAAGTGGGTGGAGACTAATGTCTGTCTGTCTATTACCTTAGGCTGAGGCCAGTTAGCTTGCCCACAGATCCCATGATGCTTTGTGTTCTCTCTCACAGTAATTTAGCATTAAATCAATTTAGTTTCCCACAAGTAAATCCACTGAACACTGCACAGTTCACATACAAGTTGTATATGGTGACAGCCTCGCAGCTTCCATCACATGGATGAGTGGGGAACATGCAATAAGTGGTAGAAATCATAAGTAAACCAGTTAAATTATAGTGTATAGCAGGGGAATTTTTAGGCTAGAAAATCTGACTTGTGCCCCGGATCAGCGGGACTCTTGTTCGACTGTTGGGGTTCTCACTCCTCTCTTACTTCTATTGCTGGGTGTCTATGGGGCCTATACATTGCTGGGGGTGGGGGCAACCATTTCTGAGGGGCTGGGGGGAATCCATTTTTGGGAGGATATCCCTTTTTGAAGGGGTACATCAATTGTGGGGGGGCTTTGGGAGACAGTAATTACTGGGATGTGATGGGAGGGCATCAATAAGTGTGAGGGGCAGGAGGGACATCCATTGTCGTGGGGGCTGCAGGGAACATGAATTTCTGGGCGGCTTTGGGGAACATCAATTTCTTTGGGGATTGTTAATTCCCCATTATATATATAACATTTTATACTGGAGGGTTGTGGGGGACATTACTTAATGGGGTCTGTGGGGACATCCCTTATTGGTGAGACTTATTTCATGTGGGAGAATTATTCAGTGGGTGGGGGCATTATTTAGTGTGGGTATTATTAGGTGGCTCCTTTCACTACACATAATTAGAAAGGGTCACTTTTCAGAGGCATTAGCAGAGGCATTAACAGAGGCGACAGGTATTATTACATGTTAGGCCATGTTTAGGGAACATTATCAGGTGGGTGGCACAATGAGGGGGTAATGTAAAGTACGGGGCCAATGTATTAATGAGGGTCAGTTATTGTGGGGGCCACAATGGGGATAGTGTAGTATGTGTAAATTTGCAAACTAGAATGAGTAGTAGTATATATATGTGGGTTATTCTTAGAAGGTGATTTGGGTTTGTGGGACTAAATCAGGACAGTATATTGGACATTGCCACAATTTTAGGCTTATAAATTGTGGATTCCGTGTAGTCTTCTTACAGTATTTGAAGGGAGAGTGTTAGGGGTAGCAGCAGTATAACAGTGTTAGAGGACCAAGATATAGGAACAATGAAGAACATATGATGCTTGTGTGTTAAACTTTACCCTCTTATTTCTTTCGTGCGACACAATCCCCTGCTAAATACCTGTCACAGATGCAAAAAACCCTAAAACGTCAGAGAATCCGACGAAAGTGCGGCCATGGACCCATAGTAAATAAGCCCCTAAATAAATTTAAATTTTTCATTTAATTCATATCATATAGTTTATAGTTACAGCTACAGCTCCTTTTACATTTCAGATCGTGCTTGACAAAGGTCGATTTAGACCGAAACGTCGCCAAAGAAACTCTATGATCTGTTGTTACAAAATACATGATTTTCATAAACCTTTTGGTGGAGCTGTAACTATAAACTATATGATATGAATTAAATGAAAATTTTAAATTCAACATAGGATGTGTGCTATGTTCTTCTCTACTGTTTATTGGGGCTGAGTGCCCGACGCCAGCACCATCCGTATTTCATAAGGAGTGCGGTACCCCTGTTTCCTGGACTATATTAAAGATAATAATCTCATCTTCCAGATCACATAAGTGTTTGTGGTTCCAGAGATATAGGCATTTGATGACACATGTGGGAATCAGACCTTAATGAGCAAAAATTTTCAACTATCTGATGATATTTTTATCTTTAAGAGGCTATTTAAAATACAAACTTGTATACAGGCGGTCCCCTACTTAAGGACACCCAACTTACAAAAGGACCCCTAATTAAAGACAGACCCCTCTGGCCACTGTGACCTCTGGTGAAGCTCTCTGGATGCTTTACTATAGTCCCAGGCTGCATTGGTCAGCTGTAAGGTGTCTGTAATGAAGCTTTATTGATAATCCTTGGTGTCATTACAGCAAAAAATTTGAAAGTCCAATTGTCACTGGGGCAAAAAATGTTTTTGTCTGGATCTACAATTATAAAATATACAGTTTCGACTTGCATACAAATTCAACTTAAGAACACTTATGGAACCTATCCAGTATGCAACCTGCGGACTCCCTGTAGTGTGCTGTAGAGTTTAGCGTTGATGCTTTGTGCAGATATGGTCTTAAACGGTTTATGGGATTCGTCTCATAATCATAATGTCAGCACCTGACTGCTTATTGTATGTGTCATTTATTATCTTATTTAGCCCCTGATACCAAATTCTGAATCTACTGTACAGAGTAAAATATAGCTGCCTGTAGCCATCACTTGGAGGAACTAAGTAGCTATGTATACTATTTTACCATCTAGATTTAAGTATAAATGGCGTGCAACAAAGCAATCTAAATGGTGTACTAGATACAAGTTCACTGAGCTTTCAGAAACCGATATAAGGCCTTAAATGCAGCGAAGCTCAGAATCAGAACATTTAATAAGAGAATGAATCAGTTCCTGTAATCTGTGTTGTGACCACTTGGCGTTAGGATGTGAGAATACAGTGAATATGCGGTCTCGCCTGTTATCACCCTTCTCACTACTTGCTTCAAGCACATGGTGGGATGAAATCACCAATGTTAACCCCTTGGCTGCTGCAGTCAATTACCTGTAGGATTCAATACAAAGTCATTATGAATAAACAAAAAAGCAAAATAATGAGTAAACAGACAACACACCACAACTGGTGCGAAAACAAATAAATAGCAGAGGTCATGTGCAATAATGTCACATAGTGGGGTATAATTCTTTCATAAAAGTGATAAGAGAAAAGGGAGAAGACTGTGGAAAAGATCAATTATCACTTAGCTAATAATGCAGTCAATGGTGTAAAGGTAGGAGCAACAGTACAGAAGAGAGCATTCAAATCTCAAACTGTAAGTGCACCCAAAGTACCATGAAGGTTAGCTTAATTATGACACTGTGTGAGGGGAAAAAGATCGATTATCTCTGTTTTTTACATATTTGAAGCGTTTCTACTTGAGAAACCATTTCCTCGTTTCTCCTAGTGACCAAGGGTCCAGTTTGTCAAGCCAAAGCATGTAGCGCATTTGGAAAAGATCCCTTGGCACTGTAAGTACAGTTTGTATCAACCAATAGGCCATTATACACTGCTTAAAAAAAGAAAAGAGAAAACAAGAGAACTCTAAAATACCACATCCTAGACCTCAATAAATGATATTGCAGTTGCAATTCTTTATTCGTTACATAGTGGAATGGGTTCAGAACAGTAAAACATAAAAATGATCAATGAAAATCAAAATTAATATTCCATGGAGGCATAGATTTGGGATAGTGCTTAACTCCTTAGCGCTCTGCTTCCAATATTTTGGATGCTGAGCTAAGTGACTTAACGCTCGGCATCCGATATATCAGACGCAGTGTATCTGGATACACAGGGTGTCGGCTGCAACTACTAGCCAACACCCCAGTGTAACACCCGTGGTCGGAGTGGGCTCTGATTGCGTGTTTAACTTGTTAAATGCTGCGGTCTTTGGGGGGGTCTTTCCCCCACAATTGGCCAGCCAGGGGCCACTGATCGCTTCCCTGGCAGCCCCGAGGTCCGATCAGGATCCCAAGGCTGCCTGCCAGCAGTGCCTGAAGGATGGCATCTCTGACGTCATCTTAAAGGCACAGTCTCAGGCTATGTTTTAGGTTTAAACATTAAGGCTTTGTATAAGGAATTATCCTGTGGTTAAATGTAAAACAGTGTGTACTGCCATCCCCTGCTGCCGATCCAGAACCCGGACACTCTCCAGGCACCATAGATGGTTGGAGATGAAGTGGGTGTATGTCTCAGTGACCCCACCCATTAAGAGTGTGGCAGGATGAGCACATTCAGACTCATCTCCATGAGATTGTCACATGGAATATAAAGGGACCTCGTCCCCCCCCCCCCCAGAGTCTTTACAACTATCGCATAATTCGGTACCTTCTCGGGCTACAAAATAAATGTCCATACGAGTGAAATACTAGAATTTGGTAGACTGCATACGGAAAGGGAAAGTGGACAATTCTATCTAAAGGTGAAACCCACACAAAAGGAACTAAAATACCAGGGCATTACAATAGGAAGAACTCCATCCTCATTATGTTCATTAAATTACCCTCCCCTGATAGTTGAGATTATGGCCAAGCTGGCACTTCTGCTATCACTCTTGGGATGACACTACCTCATCCGTATGATGAGCTTTTCCAAACTGGTATATAAGATGCAGACCCTTCAACTTCTATTGAGGCATGCTGACGTCAAATCCATTAATAAGGAATTTGCGTTCTTGTGGACGCTGATGCTCCTAAGAGAGGAACGGGGTTTAAACTTCCCAAACTTGCAAGCGTACAATTTAGTGTGCCTGTTCAGGCATGTCTTGGATTGGTCTCAGAATGCCTCTTCCTATTCAAATTGGTCTTTAGAACAGGACTACGCTGCCCCATGGGATTTGTTCACACTCTTACATACCAAATGGGCAAAAATACCCAAGACAATCAAAGCATCCATACTTATGAGAGACTCTATAATCAAATGGAAGGAGATGCGTAAATGCTTTGGGTTTCCGTTCTTATTGTTGAAAAGAATGCGCAGAAAGAGGGATTCAAAGGGCACAGGATTTGATGAACAGAGAACACCTGAAATGGTCCACCATCTCGTAAATACTGACAAAGCTTAACCTGAATTTCAGGAAGCAAATTGAGCTGCAGCGAATTCTCTCCTTTTGTAAAGGTAGGGTTGCAGATGTTGGTAAGGAATTAACAGACCAAGCGGCGTTTGAAGACATTTTCACCCTGACCAAGAACAATATTCTATCACGTCCTTGTACAGATCTCTTAGGAAGCACCTTTGGGGAAGGGCACCAGTGACAATGTTTAAAAGGTGGGAGGGGAGATTAGGAACCGCAGGCACACAGGCCACAATATTGAGAGGGTGAGAGATAGTTAGACATGTGATCATAAATGGTGGATGAGACTGGAATGGTTGCACAGGTCCCCAAAAGCTTAGACTCATACACAAAGGGGGTCATTTACTAAGGGCCCGAATCGCTATTTTTTGTCGGGTTTCCCGAAAATTACCGGTTTGCACCGAATTGATCCGGGTTTATGGGGTACGCAATCGGATGGTGGCGCATCGGCGCCGGCAAGCATGCAACGGAAATGGCGGGGCGTGGCTGTCGGAAAACCGGACGGATTCGGAAAAACTGCAGAATTTTAAAAAAAAATGTGTCGCTTGACACGAGCTTACCTGCACCCAGGATAGGAAGGTGAACTCCGGCGTACTTCAGCGTAGCAGCGACACCTGGTGGACATTGGGCGCACTACCTTAGTGAATCACCGGAAGACCCAAATCCTCAACAGAGAACGCACTGCTGGACCGCGACAGGACCGGGTAAGTAAATCTGCCCCATAATCTTACTAGTGGCAGAAAGATATATCCTGAAAAACTTGCTAATTGCGAAAGTACCCGACATACAATAGTTGGTGTACCAGCTAAAATGGTTACTGAATATAGACAAAATTGACACAATGGGGCAGATTTATCAAGCTGTCTGAAAGTCAGAATATTTCTAGTTACCCATGGCAACCAATCACAGCTCAGCTTTCATTTTACCAATGCTCATGAATATTTCAAAGGGGAGCTGTGATTGGTTGCCATGGGCAACTAGAAATATTCTGACTTTCAGACAGCTTGATAAATCTGCCCCAATGTATCATAAAAAGAGGGGTACAAAGATTTTTTTCCAGAAATGGTAAACTTTTTTTTAAACCTTTTCTGTATACCTTATGGTATTGCAATGAGGATATCAGGGGGAGATTGGGGGGCACTGAGGATGTAGTCAGGTGGCGGGCACTGTTAAGCACACACTGTAAAGTTGAAGACTTGTGTTTTGAGTTGTTAATTTTATTCCAGTTTAGAGGGATAAAAGAGAATGTTTCCTACTGGAAGCGAACAGTTAGCTCAAAGTATGGACTTATTAAGATGGATGGTAACACATAGAACCCTAAATTAAAGAGACAAAGAATGTATTATGTATTATGTTTTACAGCACGTTACCCTGTTTCCATCTTGGTTGTCCCCCATATCTGGGGTAAGGTGGTGAATCTGTATATCTATCTCTGCCACAGTCTTCCTCCTTGAGTTCAAATGTTATCCAAATATGGGTATATGACCAAAGCTATATGTAATGTTACCATATAACTTGTCATTGTGAGACTATGGAAACTTCATGTGTTGATAAATGATAAATCATTTATCTAAAATTTATTTTGGATAATCAAATAAAATCTTTGTAGAAAAAAAAGTAGGGAACTGCATAAACTTTCTAGACAAATCCTTCCTGTTTCCAGTGATCTGTCATGTTATTACACGTTCCAGTCATTTCATTTTTCACCCACGGTAGAATGTATATATACAATACCATACAGTGTCAGTACATGATTATAGAGGTATGTGCATTATTATGTTGTGATTATATAAGATTTGGCAAAAAGATTGAGCAATAATATTGCTACCAATAAAATACAAATTATGCAAGACTAATAAGCACTTCATACTTCTCTACCCACATGTTAACTTAACATATAACTTACCGTAATAAAGCTACAGTATATAGCTACACATTCACTTGACAATTATGTGGCTACTATAAGATGCTATTATTATAGATGATATTGTTTATAAGTAATATGCTGATATTTATCCCTATGAGGGTCCACTATCTGCAGTGCAAATTGTACTTCCTAATACCGGGCTTACCCGGGCAAGTGTCGGGTCCCCAGAGCTCCCAGAGGGGCCCACGGCACATGCTGGCAAGATCATAAAACTCAATTACATCCTTGTGTCGCCGATGTAATTTAGAGACAGCGTGCTAGCGCGGGTGACAGGGAATCCGCACCAGCGTCCCTGCTCCTGCACAGTAGACACTGCTCTGAAGATTGTGGGGATGGAGCCCTGGACCTGCGTGCTTGATGTAAGTTAACGTTTATTATTTTTCTACTGCCCACTATATGGTACTTAATGTGCATTTAACTAATTTATGGGGCAGGGGGTTGTTTATAACTTTTTAATGGAGCCTGGCTGTTACAGTTTACAGGGGCTATATACAGGCAATCCCCGGAATAGCACCGATCGCGGGTGTTTTCACAGCGTGGGCTGCCGGCAAAGCTGCCGGCAGCCTCAAAGAGATAGCGGCGCATGGGCCCCCCCTTCTTACCTGGGATCGCAGCTCCCCGTGACGTCATCGGGGGCGGCGATCCGTCTCCATGGTAGCCTCGGGTCTTCCGAAGACCCGAGGCTATTTCGTTTCAAACCCTTCATTACAATGTGCTGATAGCACATTGTAATGAATGAGGAAAATCCCCATATACTGCCATACTGTAGTATGGCAGTATATGGTAGGATCGATCAGACAAGCTTAAAGACAAGGTTAAAGTACCCTAGGGAGTCTGAAAAATAGTATAAATAAAAATAAAAAAAAGTTAAAAAAAAAAATAATAATAAAAAAACCTAAAATTTCAAATCACCCCCCTTTCCCTAGAACTGACATAAATATAAATAAACAGTAAAAATCATAAACACATCAGGTATCGACGCATCCGAAAATGCCCGATCTATCAAAATATGATAATGGTTTTCAATGTGTTTAACCCCGTAACGGAAAATAGCGCCCAAAGTCGAAAATGGCACTTTTTTGCCATTTTGAAAAATATAAAAAAATCTATAAAAAGTGATCAAAAGGTCTTACAGTCTTAAAAATTATATCATTGAAAATATTATCAAATTTCGCAAAAAATGACACCACCCACAGCTCCGTACACCAAAGTATAAAAAAGTTATTAGGGCCAGAAGTTGGCAAAATCAAAAAAATTATTTTTGTACAGGAGGTTTTCATTTTTGTAAATGTATGAAAACATTATAAAACCTATATAAATTTGGTATCCACGTAATCCTACCAACCCAAAGAATAAAGTAGACATGTCATTTGGGGCGCTCAGGGAAAGACGTAATATCCAAGCCCACAAGAAAATGGCGCAAATGCGTTTTTTCACCATTTTCATTGCATTTGGAATTTTTTTCCCGCTTCTGAGTACATGGCATGGAATATTTAATAAAATAAAAATTTAAGGTACAGTATGGTAACATTTACAGTAAAATGGACGATGGTAATGTTGTTGTTGTATGCCTTATGTTTATGAGCGACAGTTTTCCTGCTATATACCTGCATGTCTTAAGAATTTAAATTAAAAAAAGGACCATGTTAAATTCAAATCTGTTTTTTTTTTTAATTTTTACCGGTGTTTTGCATGCGTTGGAAAAGGGGTAGTCTTATACGGCGAATATATCTTAAACTCTATATGAAAGTAGGGGGGTCGTCTTATACACCAGGTCGTCCTATACACCGGAATATATGGTAACCGGTTTTATATTTTGATCAGGCATTTTGAGATGCATGTTTTTGTGATTTTTACTGTTTATTTAGTTGTATATTCAGTTGTAGGGAAAGAGGGGTAAACCTTATTGAATTCTTATTTTTTAAAGGTTTTTTTTTACTATTTTTTTTTACCCTAGATGGCCTGATTGCTCCTACCTACTGTATTGCAGAATATGTTTTTTTTTTACATAGGATTCGTTAAATGTGTACATGCATGGTGAGGAGAGCTAAGAGGTTAATTCTTTGAGCAGTGGTCTATTTATTCAATAAATGTTTTTAATGCCGCCACATGAGTTTACTGCTAAGGGGCCCACTGAGGCTCTGTTGCCCAGGGCCCACTGAAATCCTGGAGCCGGCCCTGTGTAGTACTATAGCACCATTTAATATTCCATATAATAAATATGGTGAACTATACCCCGCTTCACAGCGAACGTGCAGTGGGGTGTACTACTCCCTCTTCATTGAATTACTGCGCAGGTTCAGGGAGCAGAGAAGTATAAAGGTTTATTTTAATTTATAGCAGTCATGGAGAGAACTCTCAGCGAGTCTCTTTGGGACACTGAACCACAGATCCAAAAGTTGGTTTAGTGTAGCCCTGACAGGTTTTATTTAAATAGACAGGGAATAAATAGACCACTGCATTATGGGCTGTACTGGCCCTCATACATAGGAATGCTAGCGTAGCCGAAAATGCATCCGTATACAGTATTACTTATATGTACTTTCAAGCTGGGGAGATAAGGCTCTGGTATTACAGACCTTTGCAGTTCTAGATGTCCCCTATAATCTCTGTAATCATGTTTGTTACAGATTTCTGAATGAAGGATAAGTGGTTATAACAGATATGGTAGACCAGTATCTCAGTGTTTCTATGTTTGCATACATATATGGAAATTTAAAATGTACCCATTAGAAACTTCATTTTCCACTGCTATTGCCTTATATGACTTTCAAACAGTTTTATTTGTTTTGTCAAATATCCAAAGTGTTTGGTCTGTGTGTGCACTAGGAACAAAACAATGTTGAAAGTGAATATAGTGAGTCAAATGATCCTTCCCAATTCCTCCTTCCCCCTCTCAGAGGCAATAAAAGAGACTCCAGATGTTTTTCGTTAGCTTGCTGTGTATGTATAATCCCTGGGTTTGCCAGCTTCCACAAATTCCAATGTGTTTTCTTTTTTTTTTTACTGGAAATCGGAAACAGCACATTGTGTTGGGTCATATAATGTTCAGCAACTAAGTGTACATTTCTACGTTTACTAGATTTAGAACATATGGGGGGACGTAATTTGCGGCTGGATATATTGTCTATGGCGCCCGGGCTCACTACGTTGCTGTGGCCTCAAAAGAGATAGAGCCTGCTTTACCTTTGGTGGTAAGAACGGCTGTGTGACATTATTTTCTATGGAGAGGGTAGGTGTGAGCAGCGCTCTCCTCTCCAGCGCGCCTGACATGTGCCCGCCCAGCCGTGCAGTCTTAGTGAGAATAGCATACCTGGTTATGTACTACATAGCTTCTTGTGTCACATGTGTTTGCTATACAAAGAAGCAAAAAGGTTCACTAGTTGCCTCTAAAATACTAATTCACATGTACAAATACATAAAGGTTAGAGTTAACTTCTAAGAAGCAATGTGCTCTAGCAGAACTAGAAGATAAAGACAAGTAAATGCCCAGTAATCTGTTCTAGATTCCTGAATGAAGCAATACAATGTGACTGATGGTTGGTTACCACAAGACTAGAGGCGTAGCAAGGGGTTTAGGATGGGGGGGGGAAAGCCTACCCAAGTGGGACCCTGACCCAGGTATACTAATATTCCTCCATACAGTGAACATATGGCATTTAGAAACATAAAGAAAACCCCTGTGGGCCAGGCTTGATCTGGTCACATCCTTGTTAACATAGAAACACATTTGATTGGTAACGAGCATGCGCTGGTTGCTGGTTATGTATCTCATGCATTTGTATGGAAATGAAGATCCGATTGGGTCATGTACCACCCACAATTTAACTTGTGTTTCTAAACTCAAAGCAAAGCAAATGCTACATGTGAACACAGCCTCGGAGCGCTGGACAGGAGGCTTCTAGTGCCACTGGCTTACACTGTGGGAAAACGAGAAAAAGTCTTCAATAAAAGATGCACATTGTTACCACTATCAGTAATGGGGCACGCTTCCCTGGCAGCACTCGTAAGTATTTTACCCCAGGGTGGCATGTAACAGCAATACACTGACTGTCTCTAATTTTTATTCCATTACTATTTTATAAGGCGGCATTCATACATTCACACACCTGAACGGAGATTGGCTTGGCCTAATCGCATATGCATTTCAACTAAATGCATGCGATTGGTAACAAACACCACAGGTTTTCTACATGTAACTTGAGAACACAGCCTGAAAGAATGACAGAGGGTTGGGCTGCGTTAACACGTTCCACTATTGTTGCGTTCAGTACGGGGGGCCGGCCTCGGCCCAATCGCATATGTGTTTCCAGGGAAATATGTACAATCGGTAACCAGACCCCAGGGATCTTGTATTGTTCAAATGCAAGACACAGGGCCCTGGTTTACAATCGCATGCGTTTCCCTAGAACCACATATGCGGCCAGGCCAAGGCCCGTCGCACCTGTGCACTAGCATTGAGAAATGCAACGCTAGCAGCAAGTTTGACTGCTGCCTAAGGTTTTGGGCCTGCTATATCTTAGGGTGCTGTTAGAAGTTAGCAGTTTGATTCTGTTTTGAAACTGAATAAAAGTGCATGGGGGTGAGCAACGGCTGATCACATATGCATTTCCATCCAAACGCATGCTGTGAAGAAACGTGATGTTTTCGGACCTTTGAGGGGCATGCAAGGTCTATTAATTATCCTATTATAGACACTACCAGAATGCACAGGTTCTGGAAGGCACATGAAGTCATATGGATACGGCACAACAATAAATCACAACCCTGAACGGCTGAAAGACCCCCTTCACTATCCTCAGTGAAACAGAACCTTATCAGCCCAATAGGCCGCCACCAGCTCTCATTTAATACACAACCTGCTCATACATATAAAGTGTGCAGATACAACAATATTCTAATCTCACATTTACGAAATATTGTACAAAATAAGTAGAGCAAGGCATTGAATAAAATTTGCCATTTTCAAACAAATGTGTATTTGTGGATTAGGCTAGAAACATAAATAGACTCCTCACTTAGGCGTTGCCATTTAAGGCCACCTCTGTAGGCATGTGCAGTTCTACAGCAACTGATGCAAGACTGTGGGATTCTGGGAAACATGCAAGAACGTTTTCCAATATGGGATAAGGAAAACATCATACCTTATACCCAACTGGTGGATTAAAGATTTCCCTCTGACTAATCCAATATAATGAAAGAGTGGACAACGTAGAATATTCAAGTTCATAATGAAAGAGTTCATAAATTCATAACATTTTGATATTTGTTGGTGCCTTTCAGCCCTCATTGTATAAGCTGATCCATATGGCAATAAAATATTTAACCTTAAGTCTATTTCTTCACCATGTCTAAAATGACAAAACATACAGCTGAATATTAGTGGAAAAGAACAGCAAACCGTAAATCTCAAGGTGGAAAAATTAAGATGAACGCTCTTACTTCTTTCTCTCTATCTAAACCATTGCTCGAGTGAATCATGTTAAAGTTCTTTGTTCCCACCCACTCATGAGGTCAGATTGCTGAACAAGCTCATTCCTTAGAACAAGAAGAACAATATTTCATTTGTGCAACAGCTGGAGAATTTATGAAAGGGGAAGTACATTCTAGAAATCCTGGCGAAGAGAAAAATAAAATCTGTGCGTTTCATGTGGCTTCATTTACACTACAAATCAGGAGTCTGTCTATACCAGAACCTTCTAAGTCATCTAAGTTTAAGAGGGATGGCAAACCTAGTTATTGTGTTTTTATTTCTCTTATTACAGTAAAGTACATTGAGGAATATAAAGATGTCATATACAAACTGGTTAAAAAATACACTGAAGTGGCACATTAGTGTCATGTGAAGTCAAGGTAGTGGAGAAAAAAATAGCCACATAAGCAATTTATTGGATAATAATTGATTGGATATGCTATAAATGTTGTATCAGTCATGAGCAATATCATGTCAGAGAATTCAGAGAATTGGGTTGACAGCTCCTTGCATCCTTGACTTTATATGCACAGTCATTCTACTTAAAGGACATCTACCACCAGGATCAGTGATTGTAAACCTAGCACACTGACATGCAGGTGTGTGCCCCTCTGGCAGGATCTGCTCTTTTTTTTAGCTTTTTATGCATTGATTTTACAAAAAACAGTTTTAAAAAGTATGCAAATGAGCCTTAGGGGATCCGGGCTCTATAGGTGTGCATGATCTGTGTGTGCTATATAAATAAAGGAATTATTATTATTATTATTGTTGTTATTATTATTATTATTATAATTGTTAATGGTGTCTGGACTGTGTAAAGCCTTTTTTTCATAAAAAGAGCATTAAAGGCAATTGTCTTTTAACAGTCCTAAAATGCTTTGCAATGCTGACTGAAAAAAGGGCATTAAATATTCCATTATAACAAAAATCCAATCGCACTCTTATATTGAATTTTGGGTGCTCTTGGAGGTAATCTTACTTCCATACATTGAGTAAAAAAATCCCGGCACACCAACAACTTGTTGTGGAACAATTCTTTACTGTGGCATAAATTGTGAAGTTTCGGCAGTACAGCGGCCTTTTTCACAACACATGGCGCTGCTGGTTCAATGGAAGAGCACAGCTGTGCCTTTCCATCGACGCTATTCTTTCTAATTTCTCAAACAATTGGCGCCATATGTTTTGCAAAAGGCCGATGTATGGCTGAAAATGTTCACACTTTATGCCGCAATAAAGATTTGTTCCACTTTGGAAAACAAGCTGTTATATTACTTTTTCAGACATATATATTCAAAATAAGAATCCCATATTTCAAACCAGTTAGGCTAGTAGGCAAGCTATAGAAATGGAGATACAGGCAGTCCCTGAGTTACGTAGATAGGTTACATAGGTTTGTTGTTAAGTTGAATTTGTATGTAAGTCGGAACTGTATCTGTAGATCCAGACAAAAATTTGTTTAGCCAAGTAACGATTGGAGTTTTCATATTTTTTGTTGAAATGGGACCACGGATTATCAATAAAGCTTCATAACAAACACTTAACAGCTGATCATTGCAGCCTGAGACTAAAGTAAAGCATCCAGAGAGCTTCACCAGAGGTCACAGTGGGCAGAAGGGTCGTAGGTAAGTCGGGTGTTCTTAAGTAGGGGACCGCCTGTACTGGCTTTGGGGGTTACTTATCATTGGTTATTCTGAGCATTATTTGCATTAAAAAGTTTTTAAAAAAAGGTGTTTTTTGTGACTTTTCACTGTCAAAAATTTGACAGGATTATTTTCAACACTTCATTCTTCATTCAACACTATTCTGGCATAAACATAGAACTACTGCCAATGCAACGCCATGCAAAGCCAGATTCATGACGTGGGAAAAAAAACCCAAACATCAAGTAGAGCTTAAAAACATTTATTAAAGGGCCGAAGCCAATTTAATCAATCTGCAGTGGGCATCGGAGCTCCAAAGACAGATATAGAACTGTCCCAAGGAGCCGGCCTACTGATAAATAACCCTCTATGTCTTTAACTGCCAATTTCATTGGTTCTGTAACACACAAGACTTTAAAAGTAAGAGACCCATATATATTCAATATGATACCAAAAGCAAGGTTCTAGGTATCACAAGTCCATGATATGGACATCTGAAGTGACACTTTCCCTCCAGGCCTTCTCAGTGTCATTAATCTTAGGCAAAATATTTCAGCTTATTTGCATATGACTTTAGAGACATTCATCATCAAGTTTCTGAGGTAAAACTGTTCTAGTTGCCCATGGAAACCAATCAGAGCTTTAGTTTTATAAACAGCTGTGGGAAAATGAAAGCTGAGCTCTGATTGGTTGTCAGGGGCAACTAGAACAGTTCTGCTCTAAGAGATTTAAGATAAATCTTCCCCAATGTTTTTATAGGTAAACTGTTGCGTTTTAACATAACATTGGAAAGTCTAGTACGGATATTGCATTTTACCCTGAGGAAGTTTAGTGGTGTAAAAGCGAGTGACAGTGTCATTTTAGAGAGGACCTATCAAAAAAGTAAAAAAATTTAGCCCCTATTCTACCAAACAATTGATTTGGATTTGGCTGGCAGTCTTGGTTACAAGCTCCCTTCAAAGAGATGTACAAAGCAAATTTTCACTGAACAATTAATTACAAGTTGATTGGTCTGGTTCTATCTATCTATCTATCTATCTATCTATCTATCTATCAATCAGCTATCTATCAGCTATCTATCTCCACAGTGAATGGCAATTTCCAACCACTCTCATAATATTGAATGCTTGTCCTGCTCCA
Organism: Engystomops pustulosus; assembly: GCF_040894005.1. NCBI lineage: Eukaryota > Metazoa > Chordata > Amphibia > Anura > Leptodactylidae > Engystomops > Engystomops pustulosus. The sequence goes on along the minus strand of NC_092414.1, from coordinate 93,550,543 downwards.
CTTAGATTGGGACCGCCATTGTCCCAATGCTGGGGTTCCCTCACTGATCAGGTTGTCATCCCCTAGTGTTCATAACTTGGTACAATCCCATTAAAGTTACAAAAATGAAGTAAAAAGTTTTCTTAAGTGTACATTTCACAATGGAAAAAAATAAAAGTTGTGGATTTGGAATTCAAAACAAAAACTGATTGTGTAACATGAGGATGTGGGTATATAGAGGTTGGATATTCTGTAGATGACTCCATGCTTATGTTAATAATGTATCCATTATAAATCTGCATGAATGTTTGAAATATGTGACATCATGAAGGAAGTTTGCAACCATTCTTGATATTTTCACTTAGCCTGTCTGGTTTGGACAAGAGCATTTCAGAACGTAGGCCCCCTCCTGGGAGCTGTTGCTCTTGGGGGGCCCCTACTGCTGGGAAATCCTGTGATTAGATGTCATTGCAACAGCAGCAGCAATGTAATTGTTTATACTCCCTGCAGGGATAGGAATTACACTGTAATAAGTGTCCTACAGAGTTATGCAAGATACTGCTCTCATGTCTAGCTACACCCTACACAAATAGTAACCAATATGTGACTGCAAATCATTGCTTCTTCACGCAATTAAAATACAATGTGCATTTCAATGTCTGGATGAACATTTTACTTTTAATTTTTGGATAGGAAGTATAATGCCCACTGTTCTCATTAGGTTGTGGGGTTTGCAAATTATATAGTTAGAAATGTTGGTACCACTGTTATTGGGTTTCATAAGCTTACTCAGCTTGTGGTAATTTTTCCTTCCCACACTTTATAGTGGGAACACTGATGGTGACCCCAACAAGGTTTCTAAATTCTGTATATATATTTCAACATAATTCAATCCTCATTTAAGGTAAAATAAGAAAAACGAAAAAATACTGTTTAACTATGTCTTACAGTAGGTTCACATAATGTTTAGGTGGTACTAAGAAATAAATTATGAAATAAATGTTCTCATAAACCATCTGACAGAAAACGACAGATGACTTTCCAGGATTTGAAGGGACACAGCACCCTCTTCCTGTAACAACTAGTATTCTTCATGGATAATACTCATGGACATTTCTGATGAAGTTATGGCATTGGTGTGGTAGAAAGATTTTCCTAATTTAAACCAAAATTTTTTGAAATCTGTGCAAAGTCTCAATTCCATTGAATCTGTAATTTTAAGGGAACGTGCAAGTGGAAACTTATCCCATTTCCTCATGTGGTGTAAATGTGGAAAAGAAATGCTTTGTAAGAATAGTAGTCACATTTTTGTATCTTTAATGATCATCAAATTTAAATTTCTTCTACTTCAACTACAGTAACAGCTGGAGGCCACAAGCAGGTAGGGTCCTAGAAAATCATTATTGCTGTAATGGTCCTTTGATTAGGAAGCACTAGTTAAAAAAGTGTTTTATTATTTATTAGTACTTTGCCATCAGGATCTTGCTTTAATTTATCTTTTTACTATCACTCTAAGGCCTCATTCCCACGCCCGTGTGTGGGGATGTATATGCAGCCGCATATAGGTCTCCATAGACGGCAATGGTGGCCCGGCGGTGGTGCGGTGCCACACATACACCATTCTGCGCCGTACACTGGGAAAAGATAGAGCATGCTATACCGCCATGTGAATGAACCCTAAGTAAATGGGTTGTTAAAGGGGTATTCTCGTCTGGGTATTCACATCCAGATTCATTAATCTGCCATAAATAAACATTTCTTCAATTAGATGTTATTAAAAAAAATTACCTGTGTGAAGATAATTTCTCATAAATGTAGTCATATGGTCCCTTAGAAACAAGACTGTGTCCCTGAACACGACCACCTCTGTTGGAGGGATTGCACAAAGAAACAAAAAGTTTTTGTATATGAAATGTCTGGGAGTTACTGCATATCCTACAGCCGTCCTGTGGTAATGATCGCAAAAGCCAGGTGGTCAGACGGCTCAATAAGGCTCAATAGCGTGTGTCTGGCCAATGCTGCCAAAATGTGAGGTGGTCGTATCCAAGGAAGCTATCTTGTTTCTAAGGGACAACATGGCTACATTTATGAGAAATTATCTTCACACGGGAACACACTTCCTACCAGACACACAGTGTCAATACTCATTGCCTGATGTACCAGCCAGCCTTTTCCACGAACCTCCTCTGTGATCGTGTTTGACAAAGGCCTATGTTAGGCCGAAACGTCACTATTTGATCACCAATCTGTAAATAAATATCACTTTCTGGCATACAAAATTACCTTAAGGAGTGCTTGGATTACTTTACTCTTCAATACCATTGGGGTGGGATCCCTAATCCAGAATAGCACCCACCATCGAAGTGCGACCGCACGCATTAAAGATTCACACGGGAACATTTTTTTTATTAACATCCAATTGAAGAAATGTTTATATATGGCAAATGAATTAAATTAAATTTAAATGCCCAGATGGGAATACCCCTTTAAATCAGAAACAACTGCTTTCAGCAAATTACTCATTTTTGGGGTTGTAACCATTGCATGGAAACTTAAGAATTGCAAAGCTGTCATTTAGCTGTATGGCCATCTATGCAATTCTAGTAACTGAAAATGCAGCTCCCTTTACATCAATTTCCAACATTCAAGGAAAATGCTTAGTTACATGATATAGAATAATAACCAAACCAATGGGGCACATTTAGTTACCCGTCCATGTCACAATCCCCGATCCGGAATGTCCGATAATCATGCATTGTGTCATGATTCACTTAGATTGTGCGCCCGATATCCTGCATGTCTTGCTCCCCACTCAGGTCCGCTGTAGTTCACCATCTTCTTCCCGGTGTATGTAAGTGCATTGTCTTGCGTCACAATTTAAAAGTTAAATCCCGCGCTTAGTCCGAATCTGTCGGATCATCCGACGGCCCGCCCCCCAATTTGTGTCACCTGAAAGCCGGCGCCGATGCCCCAAATGCGATCAGGTGCGACACAATCCCCTTCTAAGTCCCTGTCTCAGCAGTGGAATCCCGATTACGTTGGAAAACCTGATGTTAATGTGGCTGTGGAAACCTTAGTAAATGAGCCCCAATATGTATTTTCCTAAACAAACAGATTCCCAACTGTAGACAGTGCTGTTTTGATGTTCCCTCAGCACAGTGTAGGGAACTAGTTGGGCCAGCTAAGAGGCCATTTACATAGGTCTGGAATTAATTCACTATGGAGATTGCCATTGCATTCCACCATTACAGGTGTGTGAAGACTTTAAACTCCAATTTCATACAGATTTTTTACTAAATTATCATGTAATTGCCCATTTAAAAACAAACAGAATGATGCTCATAGTGTGTTGCTATACTATGCTTCACTTCCCACAGTATCATAGTACATAAGTCCAGAAAAAGACACAAGTCCTTCGAGTCCAATCTTGAAGAATTAAATAAATGTTTTATCCCCATAACCCGTGATATTTTTTCTCTCCAGAAAGTCATCCAGGCCTCTCTTGAACATGTACATAGAGTCCACCATAACAACCTCCTGCGGCAGAGAGTTCCACAGTCTCACTGCTCTTACAGTAAAGAACCTTTGTCTATGGTGATGGTAGAATCGCCTCTCCTCTAGGCGTAGAGGATGCCCCCTTGTCCTGGTCACAGGCCTAGGTGTAAAAAGATCTTTGGAGAGATCCTTGTACTGTCCGTTCAGGTATTTGTACATTGTAATGAGGTCTCCCCTCAGTCGTCTTTTTTATAAACTGAATAATCCTAAATTTTGTAATCTGTCATTGTATTCCAGTGCCCCCATTCCCCTAATAATCTCGGTTGCTCTCCTCTGCACCTGTTCCAGTTCTACAATGTCCTTTTTATACACTGATGCCCAAAACTGTACACATTTTGTACACAATATGGTGTACACAAGCGATCTGACCATTGGTTTGTATATGGGCAACACTATGGGGCTTATTTACTAAGGGTCCGTGGATCGCACTTTCGTCACTTATTCCGTTGTTTTCAGGTTTTCGCACGACTGGGACCGGTATTTAAAAGGGGATTGTGTGGCACGCAATCGGATTTTGGTGCAAACGCGCCAGCTTTCATACGACAGAAATCGGGGAGCGGGCCATCGGACGATCCGGCGGATTCGGACTGAGGGCATGATTTTACTTAAAATTGTGTCGCAAGACATGCACTTACATACACCGGGAAGAAGAAGGTTTACTCCGTCGGACCTGATCGGGGAAGCGGACACCTGCAGGAAATCTGGCGCACAAGTGAATCGCTGCAGAGTTAATTATCGTCGGACATTCCGGATGGGAGATCGCGCCAGGGACGGGAAGTAAATGTCCCTCCATGTCTTTATGATGAGAATTTATTCCTCTCCTGATAATGTTATTTGCTTTAGCAGCAGCCATCTGGCTCTGGTCATTAAAATAAAGCTCACCATCCAATAATACCCCCAAGTCTTTTCATCTCCAGTTTCACCACTGGTATCGTCAACCCAATCTAAGAATGTGCCATTAATGACGATCCTCAATTTTCTATCACAAAGCCAATTACTTACCCAAATACATACTCTCCATTGAGGTGCAGCCCATCCCTTCTGTAGAGCCTGAATAATCCTAAATTTTGTAATCTGTCATTGTATTCCCCTAATAATCTCGGTTGCTCTCCTCTGCACCTGTTCCAGTTCTACAATGTCCTTTTTATACACTGATGCCCAAAACTGTACACATTTTGTACACAATATGGTGTACACAAGCGAACAGCAAAGTCAGCCCAGTTCTCCATGAACACAAAGCCCTCCTTCCTACACCAACTTTTGAGCCACTTATTTACCTCCCTGATCTCCTGCTGCCTTTCTGGTGTGGCACATGGTACAGATAGTATTTCGGAGCAGGGTAGTATGCCCTGAGCTTATGGCCTAAATCCCTGAAATCATTTTTAAGGTCCTTCCACCTACCTCTTACTTTGTCATTAGTGCCAATGTGGACCATGACCGCTGGTTCCTCCCCAGCCCCTCCCAGTAATCTGTCAACCCGATCCGCAACATGCCGAACCCGAACGCCCGGCAAACAACACACTGCTTTTTGTTCTCTCATGAAGTAAATTCAGTGGGAAGTAACTGAGGTAATTCAGCAAATCCTGTGTCATTTGTACAACTACATTCATTGAGCTCTGCATAGTGTATACTTATGGCATCTATACAGTGATTAGCCTGGAAGCCTAGTTACATGAAGTGAATAGTCAAATTGTTAACAGCCTCTCTGCTGTATAGATAAAAGTCTGGAGAGTAATAGATCGGAGAGGGTTGCGGCAGAGGAGTGTACGACACAGTTTGAGGTGCAAATAGAGAAAGTTAACAAAATCACTGACTTTAATGGAGAAACTAATTGTGAACAGAAGAGATCCTCTACCTCTTTAACTATATAGAAGACTTCCACATTCATAGACCTACATAGACACAGCTCCTTTAGCTACACACATATGGCCTCCTGTGCCTCCAGAGTGAGCAGGGAGCAGCAGCCCATCCCTTCTAGCATAAAATAAGTGTAAATAAAGTAAGGTTTCACAGAGATAAGATCCAAACCAGGGGAGATAGCTACTGCAGGGACAGGCTAAATTGCTGGACAGGTAATGAATGTAATAGGCAAAGTTTTCCATAGAGAAGTAAAAACGTTTGTGTTTTTATTCCCAGCCCTCATAGAACAGTGCTGGCAGAAACAAAAAAATAGTTAAGTAATTTAACCCCTTAACGCTCGGCGCCGTAGCTCTAAGGTGCAGAGGTGCAGGGAATGTATGAAGAGGGCTCACGGGCTGATTCCTCTTCATACAAGGGTGGGGGTTGTTGCATATTGCAGCAAACCCCCACCACTAATAACCAACAAGCACCGACCGCGGCTATTAACCTTTCCGTTGCCGGAGGCAAAGTCACCGGCGGCATTTAAAAGACGGCGGCGCGTGGGCGCTGCCATCTTTATTCCGATCGTTGCTCCCCTGAACGTCATGGGGGGGCGGCGATCAGTTGCCATGGTAGCCTCGCGTCTTCGTTTGACCCAAGGCTGAATGGTTTATGCAGATATGTTACAATGAGCGAGTGGCTCATTGTAATGGATGACCTGCAAGAATGCCATGTATTGCAATACAGAAGTATTGCAGTATATGGTAGGAATGATCTGACCACCTAGGGTTAATGTACCCTAGAAGGTCTAAGAAATAGTTAAAAATAAAAGAAAAAAAAAAGTTTAAAAAATAAAAAAAAATTATAAAATATTAAAAATTCAAATCACCCCCCTTTCCCTAATTCACTTTAATTCACTTTAAGTTGGAGTTGTAACAAAAAATAAAATTTAGAGTTCATCTTCTGTCTAGTAATAATGATAGAATAGCCCCCATTCTGATGCTTTTTTCCCTGGAAAGGAGTAGTATTTTTCCATTGCATCCTGATTATTTCTAAAAGCTCCTGGTTGTATTTTTTATTATGCCATGTAAGCACTGGATTTCAGTCAGTGAAAATGATGTGCATGCTTAAAATATTAATATATTGTATTTTTTTTAATATTTAATTCCATCTTTATCTTGTAAAGGCCAATAAGATTTAATGCTTTGTATAATCAATTTATGCTGGGGGGGAAAAATGCTGTCTTGTGCTAAAATATGTGCTCCGGTCTGTGAAGAACTGCTATTTGTTGCTTGGCTGCATTTCCTATTCTCTATTTATAGGTTTCGTTGCTGAGCCTAGACATCATACATACAGCTTGTATTTCAAGCCATAAGGAAGTGTCAGGACCATTATTAATAAATAGTGCGTAGACCTGGGTACTGTATATTTTACTTCCAACAATCAACTCAGAATGCGGATTAGGATGTTTTTCTATCGAGATATGAATGTATAGAAAACATTGCATTTTATTAATTTTTTTCTTGGGGGCAGGAGTAGTGGTTTGCAATTTGTAGCCAAATTTCAATAAATGTAATAAACAATTGATTTACTAGCAACTGGTCATGGACATATGCAAATATCACTGGGTCTTGCAGCAAAAAAAGTAGCAGAAGTATTTTATTTTATACAATTAAAAAAATATTTGATAATGCTAAATCAAATTCACTTGTATATTGCAAAAAGTGGACATTGGTATTCATTGAATTTTAACAATAACATTCAATAACAACATTAGGCAATACACATTTTTATTATTGGTTACAAGAACAATGCTTTAAATATGATGCTCGTAAATGAATATTATGCTCATTATGAAGATGACTTGTTTGTAATGTATTTATACCAGAAAACTGTTATAGTCCATGCAAGTATGAAATTCATTTCCTATATATATGGTACTAGAAACAAGCGTCTTGGAGAATGAAGGAGGTGCCTGCTTCTGCAGTTTCAGGACCATTGGTCCTCAAATGGATCCTGTGTACATATGTATTGACATCAGGAACAGATGTACAATGATTTCATGGGTGAAGGTCATTATTAGAAAGCTTGGTAGGTGGTTTGGGTGGCCATAAGTCCCCTAGAATGGCTGGTCCCTATATTATAATTCACTGCTTCCTATGGTTCCCTTCTATGGCCAAAGTGAGTTTGTTCCGTCAAATTCTCAGTGTGTGGGTGATATGTTGAGTTAAGTTCAGCTTCGTGCGATTTTGCAATCAGCATTTTGATGGAGGAAATGTGGCCATGTGAAACCGGCTAATAATATATGATAGAACTGATTGTCTACAGCCACCACAAGGAGGACTAAGATACATAGAAATTTATACAATTATCAATGAAGGCAGCCAATGCTGCCCATCCCTTTTGCCTATGTGCCTATCTCTATGGAATGTACACCACTGCCTTTGATTTAGACCTCCCAAAAAAAGGATAAAGCTCATTCACCTAATAATGAAGACAATGGTCTAGAAGCCCAATATCAGCTGCCCGTCACTGGTGCTCCTGCGACCCATGTCTCGGGTCACAAGCGCACCTGTGTACCTCTGTGTGGCTCTGCGCGGCGGCTGCAGTCTTGCTCACTCATCCTTGCTCTAGCACAGGGGTCTGTGGTCCGGCACACGCTTCCCCACCCCTTTGGGTGAGTGAGTGTCAGCTCTGTGAAATTTAAAGGGCCAGCTCCCCACTAATTGGCGCTGGGCAACCGCTTCCCTGCTATATAGTCTGCCTTTTCCTATGACTCCTTCTGGATCTTTGTGCCCAGTTTCCTTAGAGAAAGCTTTTTTATTGAGACTCATTAGATTTTACAAAGATTAAGACCAGTTTATTGAACATTGATCCTAGGCCTTATTCTAATAGATGTGTGTATCTTTGGTCATCATGGAGCGTAAACATATTTACTTAAAAAAAATATATTCTGATGTCCTAGATTTTTAATAGGCTGTAGGGTTTGTGAAAACTACAGGGACAACCTCTATTTTGGTCCATTTTACAGATCCTTCAGTTAAAAGTTAACGTTAATGAAGTTGTCCACTTTCAGTAAATAATTGATATGGTTTGTGTGATGAAAAATTATACAATTTGTCAATATATTTTCAGTATCAATTCCTAGTGGTTTACAAGATCTCTGCTTGCTGTCCTTCTATAGAAAACTTTAATGTTTACTTCCGGTGCATAGAAAGCCATGGTCTTGCAGGTGCACGAGCCGTTATGATCAAATAGCTCCCATTACTCTCTGTCTCTATCAAAAACCTGCATATCCATCACAAGACCAAGCTTTTAGGCCTGTTATACCCAGTTCAGATCAGACCAAGAGTTCTGCAACCATAAAGGGTCGTTTCACAGCCTCCCCACTAATGGAATGTCCAGCAGCCTCCCCTCACTAACAAAATGCCCAGCCGCCTCCTCCACTAATAGATTTCTCAGAAGCCTCCCCTCACTAATAAAATACCCAGCAGTAGCCTCCCCTCACTAATGAAATTCCCAGTAACCTCCCCTTGCTAATGAAATGCATAGGACCAACAGCCTCCAACAATATCACTAATATATATAGCTGAGTGTATGTGTATATGCGTGTATATGTATGTATGCTAAAGAAATCTGCACCATCGTGCTTACAATCCCCAAATTTTGCACAGTCGATCTCTGTGAATCAGGGGGCGTTTTGAACCACCCTGCGCTTTCCAAAATACAGTTATTACCCACCATATACAGTAGCTACTGTCTGCTGCTGTGGCATTTAGAAGATGAGCCGTCATTAGTTGCTATTGTGCCACAGGTCATTAATATGAGCTCTAAGCTTTGATTGGTTACTATAGGCAGTGAGTATAAAACAGTTTTTGTGTAAGGTAAGATAGATAGTGACAGAGACAGACATGGAAAGTGAGTGACAGAGAGATAGACAGGGAATGTGAGTGACAGAGAGACAGACATGGAGAGTGAGTGACAGACAAACAGGGAAAGTGATTCTTAGATAGGGAGAGTGAGTGACAGAGACAGACCGGGAGTGTGAGTGACAGAGAGACAGACAGGGAGAGTGAGTGACAGACAAACAGGGAGAGTGATTCTTAGGGCGAGTGAGTGACAGAGACAGACAGGGAGTCTGAGTGACAGAGAGACAGACAGGAAGAGTGAGTGGCAGAGAGACAGACATGAGGTGTGAGGGACAGAGGGACAGACATGGAGTGTATGTGACAGAGAGACAGAAAGGGAGAGTGAGTGACAGACAGGAAGAGTGAGTGACAGACAGGTAGAGTGAGTGAAAGATAGGGAGAGTGAGTGGCAGAGACAGAAAGGAAGAGTGAGTGACAGACAGGGAGTGTGAGTGACAGAAAGACAGACAGGGAGTGTGAGTGACAGAAAGACGGACAGGGAGTGTGAGTGACAGAGAGACAGACAGGGAGTGTGAGTGACAGAGAGACAGACAGGGAGTGTGAGTGACAGAGAGACAGACAGGGAGTGTGAGTGACAGAGAGACAGTCAGGGAGTGTGAGTGACAGAGAGACAAACAGGGAGAGTGAGTGACAGACAGGGAGAGTGAGTGACAGATAGGGAGAGTGAGTGAAAGAGACAAACAGGGAGTGTGAGTGACAGAGAGACAGACAGGGAGTGTGAGTGACAGAGAGACAGACAGGGAGAGTGAGTGACAGACAAACAGGGAGAGTGAGTCCCAGATAGGGAGAGTCAGTGACAGACAGACAAGGAGTGTGAGTGACAGAGGGACAGACATGCAGTGTAAAGGACAGAGAGACAGAAAGGGAGAGTGAGTGACAGACAGGAAGAGTGAGTGACAGACAGGTAGAGTGAGTGACAGACAGGTAGAGTGAGTGAAAGATAGAGAGAGTGAGTGGTAGAGACAGATAAGGAGTGTGAGTAACAGAGACAGACAGGGAGAGTGAGTGACAGAGAGACAGATGGGGAGAGTGAGTGACGAAGAGACAGACAACGAGTGTGAGTGACATTATATAATATATATAATTTTTTTGTTAACCAATTCTATTTTTGTTATAGCTAAGAGCAGGGAGAGACAGACAGGAAGAGTGAGTGACAGACAGGGAGTGTGAGTGACAGAGAGAAAGACAGGGAGTGTGAGTAACAGAGAGACAGTCAGGGAGTGTGAGTGACAGAGAGGGAGAGATAGATGCATAGATATATATTATTTTTTGTTAACCACTTCTACTTTGCAATAGCTAAGAGCATTTGTAAAGCGCAAGGGCAGAGAGTGAAAATGGTGAAGGGAATGGGATCCATGGAGCTTGTGGATGTGAAAATTTATTGCTGGATACAGTCAATTTTGTCTTTAAAATAAGTGGCCAGATCTTCAGCCTTGAGGTCTATAACTGTTGGCTACTTTATGGGAGTTAGTGAGGAATGAAGAGTATCAAGGAGTCTTTGAAAATTATTAGAGAGAAAAGAGATTCAATTGGTGAAATAGACCTTTTTAGCAAGTTGAAGGGTAGAGTTATAGGATCTGAGCATAAATTTGAGAAGAAAGTCTGCAGATGTGCATAAGTTTCTCCACAGACCTTCAGCACTCCTAGAGCACTGCCAAAGGAAACTGGTTTGGACAGTGTGCCAAATTTGCCTTCTTCCGTGTTAAAAATTTTGGATGCAAAATGGTGCCATGTCATCTAGGCGGTTTGGCAATACAGTTATAATTGTTAGTAGCCAGGTTGAGACAGGTGAAGGAGGAGATAAGGGACAGTAAAGACTGCAAGGTTTCTAAGAGTTGCTGAGTATCAATGCCATGTGAGTTCCAGTATATACAATGGGTTGATGGATTCTGAGAAGGTGAAGAATTTTTGACAGAAAAAGAAAGAAGGTTATGATTAGAGATGAACGAGCACTAAAATGCTCGAGTGCTCGTTACTCGGGTCAAACTTTTCCTGATGCTCGAGTGCTCGTATCAAATAACGAGCACCATTGAAGTCAATGGTAGACTCAAGCATTTTTCACTGAAAGAACACATTGAAAGAACACATTGCAGATGTTTGCAGATGTTTTCACTGAAAGAACACATTGAAAGAACACATTGCAGATGTTTCGTACATCTGCTAACTTATCGGAAGACACGCGTGCCAAATGGTGTTCTTCACAATAGTATGTGAAGAACAATATGTGTGAAGAACACATTGCAGATGTTTCCATGCATCTGCAATGTGATCTTCACACATATTGTTCTTCACATACTATTGTGAAGAACACCATCAGGCACGCGTGTCTTTGGATAAGTTAGCAGATGTACGAAACATCTGCAATGTGTTCTTCACTGTGTTCTTCACTTAAATGATCCTGTGTTCACTGTGTTCATTGTATTCGTCACTGTTCTTCACTGTGTTTCCTTAAAGGGGTTATGCCACAAAACAATTGACTTCAAAAAGCTGTCAAAGAGGTTAAAATATTTCAAAAATCTATTTGTAATGGTTAACTGGAATTAAAGATACCTTTCTATTTGTTATTATGATGCTTGTTCAGCCTCTCTTCTGCTCCACACAGAAGCAGATGTCGGAGGGGCCTAGCCAGGCACATGCACAGCACTGACAGTGGCAGTTATTCCACAACTCAGTGCTACAGAGCGCTCAGCCTTCAGAGTCTCCTTCCACCTGCTGTGCTCAAATAGTCCCTGCATTTACTGATCCAATAGAAGTCCAATAGAAATGTGTCGAAGGCCCATGTTAAAAGTGCAACAAAAAAAGTTGGTGCAGTCTGTCAAAGCAGTGCAGGGGGCACCAGATTCATGAAGAACGTGCGCCCCCTGCACACTACACAGGACACTGCACATAGTACACATGTACTATGTATTCTCACAGCATCATGGTCGGTCAGGCTGACATGCATGGGGGAAGTCTAGGTGGGTGCAGTGGAGGCAAACCCCACGTGTATCGTCACTCCAAAGTGACAATTACCCCTGAGGAAGTCACTTCGAAGTGAGGATACGCATGGAGTTTGCCGTCCCTGCATTTTTCTAGACCTCAAACATATTTACACTTTACTGCCCAACTGACCGACCATGATGCTGTGAGAATACATTGTTTTGCTCTACTTGTATGCATTGATTGTACAAAATTAGGTGCAATAACATGGACCTTTTCAGTTGTTTTTATGACTTTTACTAATAAACTTTTGTATTTTTTTATGTTACTTTGGGGACGTAAATTGCATCTCTTTCTGTGTATTTTGTAAGGAATTGCAACTAAATCACTAGATAGATAGATATGAGATAGATAGATAGATGACAGGTGATAGATAGATAGATAGATAGATGACAGGTGATAGATAGATAGATGACAGGTGATAGATAGATAGATAGATGACAGGTGATAGATAGATAGATAGATAGATAGATAGATAGATAGATAGATAGATAGATAGATGACAGGTGATAGATAGATAAATAGATAGATAGATGACAGGTGATAGATAATAGGACTTGGATAGATAAATAGGTGACAGCTTCTCACATGTTACTGATCTTTAGCTACTTCCCTGCTAGTCAGGGACAGGGGCCCCTTTGCAGTGTAACATGGAGGGACAGTGAATGGTGGAGAGTACAGGAGGAGGACTGCATCAGGAGAGGTCACAGCTCAGCCTGTTACTTGTCTTATCTCTGCAGCCTCCTGTGTGACCTGACTAATGGTGGAGGGAGGAGAGGGCTGCTATATTGCTATGATCCATGTTAGGGGAGGACTCCTCTGTGCAGCAGATAGTCATGTATGTCTGCAGTTAGCTTGTATCTGCTGCTGGAAGCACATGTGTGACCTGACTAATGGTGGAGGGAGGAGAGGGCTGCCATATTGCTATGATCCATGTTAGGGGAGGACTCCTCTGTGCAGCAGATAGCCATGTCTGGCTGCAGTTACCTTGTATCTGCTGCTGGAAGCACATGTGTGACCTGACTAATGGTGGAGGGAGGAGAGGGCTGCCATATTGCTATGATCCATGTTAGGGGAGGACTCCTCTGTGCAGCAGATAGCCATGTCTGGCTGCAGTTACCTTGTATCTGCTGCTGGAAGCACATGTGAAGTTGGTAAGCAGTGGCCATCACAGCACAATCTCTGCCCCTCCTCCTCTCTCACCTCCTATTGGCTGCAGTGTGTCAGCTGATCTCTCAGTGTGGAGAGGAGCTTTGAGCCAGATCAGAACAGCTGACTGAATCCTTGTGCACAGACTCAGCCAGATCAGCTGTAACTCAGGACGGGACACAGCTACCAGCAGGGGGCGCCAGCAACCAGAACAAAAGGAGTTATCTCAGTAAGGCTGCAGATTTTGTAATAAGTGTAAATGGTGAAAGTACTTGTCACAATGCATTGAGCTGAATTACAGCCATGTGCTATGGTGACACAACCCCTTTAAGTAAATGCTCGATCTCAAGCCGGCGAGATACTCGTCAGAGCAATGAGCCGTTTCGAGTACGCTAATACTCGAACGAGCATCAAGCTCGGACGAGCATACTCGCTCATCTCTAGTTATGATCTGAAAGTGGGAAGGCCGAAATAGTAAAATTAGATATTATAGAAAGTTGGGAGAAGACCAAGTTGTAGATGTAACTCTCATTATGAGTAGGTGAATTGAGAGAGTTCTAGAGAAAAATTTAGAGAGGTAGTAAGTGATAAGAGCAAAGAGGTAGGAGGGGAGAAAGGGATGTTAATTGGGATGTTAAAATGAAGGAGCCAAAGTGCTTAAGGTACTGATAGGGTAAGGCAGGAGGACGGTATACTACAGCCACCACACTAAGGGAGAATAGGAGGAAAAGCCTGAGGGTGTAGAACTCAAAAGATGAGAAAGTGAGAGTGTACAGGAGGTATAACCTGGAAAGTGCATCATGGAGAGAGGTGTATGCCAACACATTCTCCCTGTCTATTGTCCGGTCTGGTCAGTGACATGGCCTGCTGGATCTATGTTATTTCACACAGAGGGCACATTTAAAATGGGTTGTGGGTGGAGAAGAAGGAGAAGAAGGGATACACTGAATTAGTGGTGTAACTTGAAGCTGAGTGCAAAGTCTGTGCCAGGCTCCCAACTATAATGTATGGTTTATAGTACTAGTCTTCTCATATAGGAAAATGACACCTTATGGGCCCCCTAAGCCTCTTCGTCCTAGTTGCGACTGTACCCTCTGCACCCCCTTAAGTTACGCCCCTGCACTGAATCTTAAATGAAGGTTAGCAGGGTTTCTGTGTAAAGTGTTAAAATGAACTGAAGGTAGGAACAGGGTTAGGAGAAATGTGCCCTGCACCAAGCAGGAGGAGAAAATACAGAGACAGAAGATGCTTCAAAGATTTATAACAGGTTATTCCTCGCTTCACAAAAGAAGGTTGTGACAGATGCTGGACTTCTAAACACACTTCTTAAAAAAATAACTATAAATCTGGTACAGACAGTCCCCTACTTAAGAACACCTCACTTACAGATGACCCCTAGTTACAAACGGACCTCTGGATTTTGGTAATTTACTGTACTTTGGCCTTAGGCTACAATGATCAGCTGTAACAGATATCCTGTTTTTTTTTTGACAATCCAACATTTTCAAACTCCAATTGTCACAGAGACCAAAAAAATTTAGACTCGGGTTACAATAATAAAGCATACAGTTCCGACTTGCATACAAATTCAACTCAAGAACAAACTTGCAGAACCTATTCTGTACGTAACCCGGGGACTGCCTTTATTGCTGTATTCATATTGACATATTGAGAAATGTCACATAATTAATGCAGCAAATTTTTTAGGGAAAATTTGCATTAGTTTTTTAAAATATAATTTACAGAAAGGATAAGTCATCAGCTAGATCTGATAAGATGATCTAAGGAAAGATCATCAGCGGTGTATTCCAGACCAAAAATTGCACTATTAAACATTTCAATTTGTCCAGCAACAAGAGCAACAGTGACAGAAAAATAAAAAGTTATAGCTTTTAGAAGGCATTGAGAAATAAAATTAGAAATAACCTAGGCATTAAGGCAGGTGCAGCAATGTTGTGGTGCAGGCCCACATTTAATGTGTGTTTTTATTTTTTATTACCTCTGATCCTTATGTCCATCATTGAAGTCATTATTTTTCCCAGAAACTATCCGGCTGTTCATCATGTAGCTGACATGCTTATGGGTGTCCTGCTGTTACACAATCATTTACACTGTACTTTGTGATATTTGTTGTAACAACTACAAACCATATATGGACACTACAGAGAGACTAAATAAATAATGTCAGATCCAGATGTTCTTCAATGTTTGTCTTAAGACACTGAACAGACACAAACTAAATTAGAAATACAGGTTACCACTGGATGAGATTGCTATTAGCAGCTCTTGAAATTTATAGACTGCCTCCAATGCTACCACTTCCAGGAAGTGTCTTAGAGCGAGCAGACTGTTTTTAGTCAGCAGCTTATTGGCTGGATGTTCTCAATCCAAGTTGGTTGAAGTATAAACTTATATCAAATGCTTGTGTTGAAACAATGCGCAAGCTTATTTTTTTTTTAAAGGTATTTACCTATATTTACCAATATACCAACACCAACATTATACCAACACCTATACACATCTACAACCAAAACACAAAATAACAAAAAAAACCCCACATATTTGGTATCGCTGCATCCACAACAA
The DNA here is from genome assembly GCF_040894005.1 of Engystomops pustulosus. Classification (NCBI taxonomy): domain Eukaryota; kingdom Metazoa; phylum Chordata; class Amphibia; order Anura; family Leptodactylidae; genus Engystomops; species Engystomops pustulosus. The sequence continues at coordinate 93,534,527 of NC_092414.1, read as the reverse complement.
TCGGTACAATAAATCAGTGACATATTTGGAATCACTCAGTGAACGCCGTAAAAACAAAACCTGAAAAAATTGCCAAAAATGTAAATTATTTATAAAATCACTTTATAGAAATGTCCAAAAAGTGATCAAAAAAGTTATGTGCGTCAAAATGATACCAATGAAAAGAACTCAAAACTGAAAAAAAAGCCAAAAAACAGCTCTGTCAACCAAAAAATATTAAAGTTATGTATCCAAAAAGATGGCGATATGAAAATAAATGAGATTTTCTGTGCATTAGTTTTTCTTTTGTAAAATTGTAAAAATATATAAAAAACTATATAAATGGGGTATCACCATGTTGAATAAAGAAAATATATTACAGACGACCCCTAGTTACAAACGGACCTCTGGAAATTTAACAGTTATTAAATGTGTCTGCAATTAATATTTATTGTTAATCCTTGTTCTTAAAAGAATCCAACATTTTTAAAATCCAATTGTCACAGAGACCAAAAAAGTTTGGCTGGAGTTGCAAGTATAAAGTTCTTACTTACATACAAATTCAACTTAAGAACAAACCTACAGAACCTATCTTGTACGTAACCTGGAGACTGCTTGTATATTGATGGTATGGTGTACAACCCCCAAAAAATACAAAAAGAAAGGAAACCAGAATTCATTCATTTTCTTTTCCTCCATACATTCAAGAGTTAATAAAATCTCCTCAAAAAGCTAATGGCCCACTAAAATGAAGTATTTGTAAAGTGCATTTAATCTTGCAGAAAAGCCCTTATATGTCCAAATTGCCAAAAAATAAAATGAAAATGTGAATCTGCTCTGAATTGTGCAGCTTCCCATACAGCAGTTGCCACCACATATGGGGTATTGTTATACTCGGAAGAGATTGGGTATCTAACTTTGTGGAGGGTTTTGGTATTTTATCCACTGAGAATGTGTACATGGAATGTGAATGTTTTCATTGAGCCCAAAAAAATAGAAATGTCAAAATTGCACAGCATTTTGTTTTAGCCCCTATAAAACATTTAAAGGTTTAACAGACTTCAAAAAAGTTGTTTTACATTGGTTGAGGGGTGTAGTTTCTATAATGGGGTAATTTTTGGTGTTTTACTAATATTAAGGCCTCTCAAAGTGACTTGAAATTTGAGCAGGTCCCTCAAAAGCATGAATTTGTGATTTTAAGAAAAATGTGAAAAATTGCACCTAAAGTTTAAAGCCTCATAACCTCCTACAAATATGAGAAGTTGCATAGAAAACCATGTCATCATAAAGCAGACTGTCAGGTTCGCTAGGGAGAATGCTGGGACTTCTGGTTCTTCTGGTGGAACTAGCAGCGTTCTCCGCGCAAACTCCACCTCTGTCCCGGGCAGCGGCTGCTAAGATCTCGCGCTGTCTAGGAACTGTGTTCGGAACTGCTGGGACATGTGGTACCTCTGCATGGTGCCTGGTTATTCTGCACCATGAGGGGTTAATTCCCAGAAGTTATCCAGCTCCTATCAGGTTCTGGAGGTGGGGTTCTGGCTGCATAAATTGCAGCCTCACTAGTCACCTGTGCCAGTATTTGAAATCCCTTCATCACTCGCTCGCTGCATTAGGTTGACTTGCTCTGTATCTGTATCGGAATTGTTGTTACCTCGGCTAGTTTTTGACATTGACGTTTTGCTTGCTGACTTTGTTCTTGACGTACCCTCTCGTTGTGACTCTGGCTAGTTTACCATTCTTTTGTGTTTTATGTTTGTCAGTCTGTTTGTGTTTCCCTTCCCACACTTATCCAGTGTATTTCGAGTCTTCAAGTAGTCGCCCCACGGTTTAGCGTGGGGGGGCTATAGGCAGGGACATAGGTTGGGACAAGCTCAGGGCACACTATCCCCTGTCTTCTGTGTTACCCAACCCTAACACAGACTCTGGTAAATGTTAACAAGTTTTTTTGCTGTTATGATTCTGTGTCGAAAAAGTAGAACATTTTGTATTTCGGAAATAGAAACATTTTTAAAATGTTCACAAAATATCAGTTATTTTCAGAAATAAATGGAAAACATACCACCAAAATTTTTCAACTAAGATGAAGTACAAAGTGTCACGAAAAAAATGTCAAAATCACTTGGATATGTTAAAGCGTTCTAAAGTCAAAACCCCTTTTTAAAAAATGGGCCATGTCAGGAAGGTGAAATGTGGCTATGACGGCAAGGGATTAATGTGTGTATGAGTGTAGATTGTAGAAATCTGCTATAGGTCCCAGCTTCTCCTAGTTACGCCCCTGGGCATATGACCATATTCTATGGGGTAGATTTATCAAGTGTCTGAAAGTCAGAATATTTCTAGTTCCCCATGGCAACCAATCACAGCTCCCCTTTAAAATATTCATGAGCACTTATAAAATGAAAGCTGAGCTGTGATTGGTTGCCGTGGGCAACTAGAAATATTCCGACTTTCAGACACTTGATAAATCTACCCCTATATGTTCAATAGAGTCCATCAAGACTGGCTGTTTTGCACTGGTGGCCATATAAGAAGACTGCATTGTGTGCCACTAGGCAAAAGATTTCTGTCTGACTTATTGAATAGATTTGAAATGGAGTTTTCCTTCTGTGTTTTCCTGCTTTATGTTCCATATGGATGATACAACATTGAACAATAATTCTAATTTTTTGAATAGAAAATCTGCATAATAAAACATCAATCATTATAGCAGCATTACTGAAATACAACCCCTTTTTTTTAAATGTTATTAAAGCAAATAAGATTGTCCAAAAGCAATTACATGAAGAATATTGCCTAATTGGACATGTTCTTCATTACAATTCAGTGTCAGAATCATAATGACAAGTAATGGTGTAGTAAATTATGCCATTGATCAAGAATAAGACAGCTGGTTGACTCAGAAGTGAACGTATGTTTCCACATGCTGATCATTTCAGGAATGATTTGCATGTTACATTGGTAAGTTTGGAGCTTAAATGTGAATTTCTTATCTAGCCTTAAACTAAAGCATTGATATGAGCATCAAAGATAGTTAGGATGAATTAACCCCTTAACGCTGCAGCCCTTTTTTCGTTTTTGTGGTTTCTTTTTTCATTCCCACCTTCAAAAATCTATTACTTTTTTTATTTTTCCATGTGATGGCTTATTTTCTGCGTAACAAATTACACTTCAAAATGGTGCTATTTAATATTCCATGCCGTGTACTGGGAAGCGGGAAAAAAATTCCAAATGCAGTGAAATTGGTAAAAAAACGTATTTGTGCCGTATTCTTGTGGGCTTGGACTTTACGGATTTCACTGTGTGCCCCAAATGACATGTCTACTTTATTCTTTGGGTCGGTACAATTATGGGGATACCAAATTTGTATAGGTTTTATAATGTTTTCATACATTTAAAAAAATTAAAACATCCCGTACAAAAATTTTGGGGGGATTTTGCCCTCTTCTGGCGCTAATACATTTTTTATACTTTGGTGTACAGAGCTTTGGGAGATATAATTTTTTGCGGATTTTGATGATGTTTACAATGTTAGCATTTTTAGGACTGTGCGATCTTTTGATCACTTTTTATAGAGTCTTTAAATTTTTTTACAATGGAAAAAAGTGGCATTTTCGAAATCGGGCGCGATTTTCCGTTATGGAGTTAAACGCAGTGAAAAACCTTTTATCATATTTTTTATAGATCTGGCATTTTTGGACGCAGCGATACCTAATGTGTTTATGATTTTTTACAGTTTTTTTATATTTATATCAGTTCTAGGGAAAGGGGGGTGATTTAAGTTTTTAGTTTTTTTTATTATAATTTTTTTTTAAACTTTTTTTTATTTTTACTATTTTTCAGACTCCCTAGGGTACTTTAACCCTAGGTTGTCTGTATGATCCTATCATATACTGCCATACTACAGTATGGCAGTATATGGGGATTTTACTCCCCATTCATTACAATCTGCTGATAGTACATTGTAATTAATAGGTTAACCCAAAGTAGCCTCGGGTCCCGCTGCGATGAGCGGGAAAACAATATGCAGCAAAGACTTACCGGCTATGGAGAAGGCTCAGCCCGTGAGCGCTCTCCATGCACCCGTACCCGGCATGTGACATAATACTAAAAATCAAGAATGATAAACCAAGGGCACTAACTCAAAAATCCAGGCACTTTGACTGTGGTAATCGTCTTATATTTGTTATCCATGGTCTTCTTCATTTGAATCAAGTTTTAAAATTGTGTTAATGAGCCAGAAGGGTTCTGTGGGCGTAACCAGAGCCTCTCTGTGCTGTAGCTTCATAGTGCAAGGAAAAATAAAATAGCAAAACAGATACGATTGAAAGAAGTAAATGTTGTTCTGTATTATTTTAAATATGTCGTTTCTGTCTTTATTTTTTCTGCATATAAATGAACTCCTGCTCTATGTAATGGGAACTATTATGCGGATGCGCTAATTAATTGGCCTTTTTCACCTGTTACCTGCTGTCAGCACCCGTCCAGCAAATGCGCAACCACAACCAGGCTTGGCGCTAGCTGTCAGACTAGGTAGGTGGTGGCAAACTCACCCTTCGACGTCCCTGCGAGCTAAGGCCCTCCCTAAAGCAGATAAACCGCCCTGATAAGGGCGAACCCACTATCAGGAACCTAACTGACGGTCCCTGAGCGACCCTACAACAGGACAGGGGACACTTACTTCGTCTGGCAGCTGCTATTGGTGGAGCGGACAGGTAACGGAAATACAGGTATAGACCAGTGTTCACACTGGCGCACAGAAACCAACACAGGACTGAACAGGTAACCGGAATTGCAGGAATAGACCAGTGTTCACACTGGTAAACAGAATACAAACACAGGACTGAGACAGGGACAGATATATACAGGACTTCAGGCAGATTATCACAGGTCAGATCCAGATACAGGTACAGGCGGGATATACACAGGTCAGGTCAAGATCAAACAGTTAATATACAGGTCAGGTCAAGATCAAGGTCAAGCGGGTAATATACAGATCAGGTACAGATACAGGCAGACAAACAGAGACAGGTAAAACTGAACAAGAAACACAGGGAAGACTAGACTCAAAATAACCAGCAAGCCTGATGGATACAGGTAGAGGGGGGATATACACAGGTCAGGTCAAGATCAAGCAAGTTATACACAGGTCAGACTCAAAATAACCAGCACGGTAAGATGGAAATGGGCAGGTATATAAAGCCGATCCCGGACACGCCTCCAGCAGCACACTGCGGGAACTGTCCATCAAGCTAGTAACCCTTGCTGGGCAGGACAGAAATGCAAGGAGCAGGGTGTGGCTCAGTTAATCCAAACACAAGAATTAAGCCACAGTTCACACACAAATAAACGCCTCTATTCCGCGAATAGATCGACGTTCAGGCACGGACGTCACACCTGCATTTTAAATATGGTGTGTTTAAGCCTAGTCTTTAGACCATGAGTAAGAACAGACATATGCAACATCCCCCACCGGGGCCTAGCCCTTTGAGGTGAGGCCTGGAGACAGCCGGGGCCCGCGGTACCGGAGTGGCTGGCGGTTGCGGCCTAAGCACGCTATTGTCACGGTGCTTGGTACGGGGAACCGGAGGGCTGTCCTACAGCCTGGCAGGTCTCCAGCAGGGTGGTGTTGGCAAGAAATGATGAGGGAGAGGCTGCTATAGCGGATCTCCCTGGGGCAACCCCTTAATGTCCCGAGGGTGAGTCTCTGGGTGATGGACAGGGTGCCGGTGATGAAGGCAGCCGTATTAGCAGGGACCAGACGGAGACAGAAGTTGAAGAAAACAACTTACAGTTCTTTATTTGAACCGGCAGGAACCGCAGCAACGTGCCTTTAACAGGTAGAATGAGTGCTGAGATGCGAGTTGGAGGGAGCCTCAGGAGATAGTTCACCAGCCTGGATGTAGAGGGCAGGCTGGGAGGCAGCTGTGTCCGGGTAGGAAGCTTCAGCTTGTCCTGTAGGGCTTCAAGTATCACCTTTAAAGGTAAGATGATACCCCTTTTTCTCACTACACTAACTCTAGTCTTAGACTCCACTCTTCAGAGGCAGGGGCTAGGCTCTTCCTGCTCTGGTATGGGCTAGACAGAGATTGCTCACTCACTCACTGATCTCTAGGATTCTCCTAAAGTCCTCTAGAACATTCCTGGCCAGAGGTTTTATTACCTCCCTTTGGTCAGGTGGTGGCTGCTCCTCCAATCACATCTCAGCTTACAGAGCACAGGATGAAACACATATCATTGGACAACAGCATCTTGCATCATACAAAATACTTAACCTCTGCCTTGCCAGGCAGGATTCACCACTGCAATACCCCTATGTCCTATCAGGACCATGTAGTGTAAGGTGATTACATGCAGGTGGGACATATTCGCAAACCCTCCCTCGCCATTGCATCGGCGAGGGTGTTGCATACCCCGGGGGCAATTGAAAGAGCCGCCCTCGGCTCGACTACAGATGGTTTGTGGCACAGAGGGGGCTAAAGGCCCTTCTAGGAAGTGCAGGCTATGTGAGGTGTAGGGACAAACCGCCCATGGTCCTGGAGACAGGCGCCTGGGTTGGTGTCGGACTAAGACAAAACATGTAGCTGTATGACAGTTGATCGCTGACGCCATTAAACCGAACTGTACAGTAGGAAAGGTGTGGTGTCATGTCCTGTAATCCACTCCTTGCACCAAGGCCTGTATATTTGTTATATCAACACTTCTTCCCTGGCGGCAATTATATAGTGTGTATATCTGCATTGCGTTAGCATATGCGACACAAGTACCTCCTGACTGGTATCCTTACCCATGTATGGGTGGCATCCAGGTGCTAACTTTGTAACACCCCCGGTCCCCGTAGGACCCGCAGTTTATGGACTACCCCCACGTGCAAACCTCGGTTTGAGGGATCAGGTAGCGGTCAGTGTTTTACAAAAAGACGGTCCGACACAGCCACATTACAACTTGAAAAGCCTATGAAAGGGTTAATGCAGACTACTGGCATATCTTCTGACAGTGTGCAAACAGGTTAAGATCACATTGGCTTAGGAGCCCAATGGGTACACATCTTGAACGTTACAAACGTTACAGAGGTAGATAGGCTACTCAGGGTAGCACGATAGTAAATGTCTCTTTTCCTACAAAGAAAAGGCATAAAGAGTGCAAGCAGAATGTCCATACCTAAAAAGGAAGGCATAAAGTGCAAAATGATAATTTACATGGCAACTTTTCCTGGTAGTATCTGGCGAAAGTCTCTCAGAAGGTCTTTAATGACAAAGTCCATCTTCTGGGTACAGCCCTTGATGTGGGGGAAAGTGCACTGAGAAGCAAAGGGTCTCCTCTAGTGTAGAGGGACAGAGTCCTTTGAAGAAAGAAGCTCTGCTGTGGCAGAGGAAGGGGTGCTATCATAGCACAGGACAATATATAATCTCTTGACTGAGATAAATAAGGGTAAGAGTCTCAGGACAGTTTCTGGCTCTATAGGGTAAGGACAGAAATGACTATACAATATGTACACAGTACCTGAAGTGGGCTACAGCCCTTCAGGGGTTACTCTGCATCTTCTTCGGTGGTAAGTACTTCGGTGTCAGAAAAACGTACCTGCCTCCTCCTTCTATGTGACACCAGCTGATACTCCTGCAGGTACGCAGGAGCTTTACCTTTTGTCTCCCTTTGAGACCTCCGCAGTTCCGGCTGGGAGAAGATAACAATCTCCTCATCGTCGTCCTCTGATTCAGGTGCTGGAGTCGGAGTCTCAGCTGGCTCTGATGTTTCAGGGGTTGCAGACAGTGGAGCCGGATCATCCTCCACAGGCAGCAGTATTGGAGACTGCGGTGGGGATGATGGTCTCTGCGAGGTACCTCTTACTGGAGTGGAAACAAAACAGAATTGAGGCACAGTCACAAGTTCCAAGAAACTGGGGGTAGGCGAACACAAGGAGGTCTGTAAGTTGGGGGTCGAGGTGAGAGGTGTAGACATAGGGGCAAAAGGACGAAGACATCTCTTCAGCCGGTTCCTATGTACCCGGAGTGGTGGACGGTCTCCTCTTGAAATCTCGTAGACTTCAGGGGAGAGACTGTCCCTAACTAGGTATGGCTCACGCTCCCAACGCCCATCTAGCTTACTGGTAGGATGGTTGTTGCGCAGCCACCCTCGATCTCCTGGGGCAAAAGGCTCAGCACAGGCATTACGATCGAAGTCCCTTTTTTGTTTCTCTCGGGCCTCTTCCAACCGCAGATCCACAACTTCTCTGGCATCCGCCAGGCGCCTCTGGTGTTCGTGAACCCAGTCAGTCTGGGGGAGTAAAGACTGGGAATCAGGGGACTCCATGTCCCAGGTCATATCAGCAGGGAGATGGCTGTGTCTCCCAAACATCAGATAATACGGGGTGTATCCTGTGGAGCAATGAGTGGTATTGTTGTACAGGTACACTAATTCGGGCAACAGTTTTGGCCAGTCAGCCCTTTTTGCAGGGGTCAGAGTCCTCAGCATATTGATTAGAGTCTGATTCATCTTTTCACAAAGCCCGTTGCCTTGGGGATGATAGGCTGTGGTCCTCAGCTTCTTGCAGCTATATAGAGTACACAGCTCCTGGAAGACTTGGGACTCAAATGCTGTTCCTTGGTCTGTAAGGATCTGGTCCGGACAGCCATAGGGGAGGATGAAGCTCTTCCACAGGGCCGCTGCGGTAGTCCTTGCAGACAGATCTCTGACAAGTACTGCAACCACAAATTTGGTATAGTGGTCGATGATCGTAAGAGCATAACTGTGACCGGATCTGCTGGGCTCCAACTTCACGTGGTCCAATGCCAGGATCTCCAAGGGCCGTTGGCTCACAATGGGACGTAGAGGGGCCCTTTGATTGTGTCGCTCTCCTCGAGCGATGGCGCAGGCTGGGCATTCTCGACACCAGGCTTCAATGTCGGACTTCATGTTGACCCAGAAGAATCGCCTTCGGAGGGTGGCTTCAGTCTTCTGAGCGCCAAAGTGTCCGGACTGGTCATGGTACATTTCCAGTACTATCTTGGCGTCCCTCCTGGGAATCACAATCTGATATAGCCGGTCATAAGTGATAGGGTCCAGAGTTCTTCTCTTTAGCAGACCCTGGTGCATGCTCAGAGTCTTTCTCTGGCGCCACAATTGAGACAGTTCTCCATCAGCTCTTCTGCGCCGGATTCTTTCAGGCACTCGCCCACTAGAGAGATAGTCCATTACTTCTCCTATGGCACGGCTATCAGCCTGAAGACTCATCCAGAGGTCCTTTTCCGCAGGGGGCTCTGACTCTTCTTGAGGAGTAGCTGGCGCTGCCTCTGTCGGTAGGGAGTAAACTCTCTGGGCATCTTGACGCACAAACCGGGCATAGAATGCTGGCATCTCGACATCTTCCCACTGAGCATCCGTGGAGGGTCCCTCCCACTGGTCAGGGAGACGGAGCCCAGACTAACGCCAGAAACTCCAACTTGAAGGAACTATAGTTCTGGTCGTTTTGCTCCGGTTCTCGGAGGGAACGGCTGGCGTAGGCTATGACCCTTTCAGTTCCGTTTTGGAGCTGGGATAATACCACCCCTAGACCTTGCTTGCTGGCATCAGTGTATAGGGTGAAAGGCAGACTATAGTCTGGATATCCCAACACCGGAGGTTCAGTCAGCCGTTGCTTGAGCATCTGGAAGGCAGCTTCTCGTTCGGCCGTCCACTCAATGGATACTCGGGAACGTTGGCTCTCTTTTGGCAGGCCCCTTAGAAGCTCTTGCAGGGGAGCCGCCAGCTGGGCAAACTTCGGGATGAAACGCCTGTAATAACTGGCAAATCCCAGGAAGCTTTTGATGTCCCGTACGGTGGATGGGGTAGGCCAGTCGTAGACAGCTGCAATCTTCTCTGGATCTGGCTCAATTCCATGAGCGCTCACCACATGTCCCAGGTACTTGACGCTAGGTTGTAGCAGGTGGCACTTGGATGGCTTGACCTTCAACCCATGTTGGGTCAGGATTTGGAAGACTTCAGCCAGATGGTGGAGGTGGTCTTCATAAGTCTTGGAGTAGATGATAATGTCGTCCAAATATAGCAGGACGGTCTCGAAGTTGCGATGACCCAAACATCTCTCCATCAGCCGTTGAAATGTGCCTGGGGCGTTGCATAGCCCAAACGGCATGTTGTTGAACTCGAACAAGCCCATTGGGGTGGTGAAAGCCGTCTTCTCTCTGTCTTCCGGCGCAATGGCCACTTGCCAGTAGCCAATGGTCAGGTCCAGGGTAGAGAAGTAGGCAGCTGACCCTAGGGCTGTGAGGGATTCCTCGATTCGAGGCAGAGGATAGGCGTCCTTGTGGGTGATATTGTTGATCTTCCTATAGTCAACACAGAATCGAAGGGTTCCATCCTTCTTCTTCACAAGGACCAGCGGGGCAGCCCATGGGCTGCGACTCTCCCGGATAACGTTGGCTGTCTTCATCTCTTGTACCAGCTTCTTCACCTCTTGGTAACGGGCTGGAGGTATGGGCCGATATCGTTCCTTGATAGGAGGATGAGAGCCAGTAGGGATGGTGTGTTGGATCAGAGTAGTCTGCCCAAAATCCAGTGGGTGTTTGCTGAAGGCCTGGTGGTGCTTCATAACGACATCCAGGACACCTTGTACTTGGTCTGCAGGAGTAAAATCGTCGTCTCCAATATTGAGCTCAAGCCACCAGGATTGCTCGGCAGGCTCATCTTCAGCACCTTGCTTCACTTCCAACTGTTGAGAGGCAGACAGAGAGGTTTCCACCAAGTCTTCAGGATGGACACTGAAGAGAGTGGCTACGGCTTGGTACTTTCTCAGATCCACTGGGGAGTCTCCCACATTTAGTAATCGAATGGGTACTTGTCCTCGGGATACAGTGACTAGGCTCCGGGCGGCTAGGATGGGCAGGTCTTCATCAGCTGGTAGAGGTTCTACTATCGCCTGGTAGTCTTGACCTTGGACGCCCATGCAGGCTCGACACCATACTAGCGTCTCAGTCCCAGGTTCAAGGCGGACAGGTTGGGGATCCTTGATCCGGGCTCTGCAGATTTCTCCATTAGGGCCAGCAAACTTCTGTTGCGCCGCTAGAACCTGCATAGTCTCCTGAATTACCTTCTGGGAACCGTTGGGCACTGTTGGTAGGGAGTCGTGGAGAGCCTTCAGCACTTCAGGGTAGCAGTTGCGGAGGACATTGGTACCCAGTACCAGGGAGAAGTTACCGTCTTCGGGCACTCGTGTCACCACTACGCCCTGTCTGGTTAACTCAGTGTCTCCAATGGTTAGCGTGGGCTCCCAGTAGCCCCAGATGGGGACGGGCTTTCCGTTCGTAGCAATAATGTTCAAGTAAGCCTTGGGAGGCTGGACTAAGGATGCTCTTCCTCTGCATTTCTCGAAGGCAGCACTCCGGAGTGTGGTCACTTGAGAGCCGGTATCAATTAAGGCCGGTAGGGTAACTCCGTTGATGGTTACATGAACCATGGGGCGAGTCCCCACGAACCTGGGCATCCAGTTAGCATCTCGGGGACTTACAAGTTCTTCCCTTGGAGGTCGTCCCTTAGCTCCAAGGGTTTGTCGTTTAACTGACGACAATCATTCTCTTTATGCCCATATTTATGGCAGTAGCTGCACCGCTGGCAGGGTTTCTTCTGACTCCAGGTGCTTAACGACTTCGCTTCTTTTGGGCGCTGTTTAGTCGGAGATTCACGAGGAGTAGCTGACCGTACCGGGTTCTCTGGAGGTTTCCTCCTCATAGCGGAGACGGTTACTTCCAACTGGGTCAACCGATCGAGGATTTTATGCAGGGTGTCCGCCAGATTAGAGACCTGTCCTGCTAAGTCAGCAACTTCCGTAGCCGCAGGAGTAGGTGATGTCGACTGCGTTGGATAGCAAGCTAGAGCAGATTCCTCCATTTCCACGGATTCAGGCTCTTTCTGCGGTCCAGTAGGCGGTCGGTCCCCTAATATGTCAATGGCAATTTCCTTAAACTCAAGGAAGGAGGCCTGGGCATGTTGAGAAGAGATGATCTTTAGTTGACACCTTTGATTTCTATCAACAAGTCCATTAATAAATTGTTCCCTTAAGGTTTGATCAGAGGTTTCAGCGTCTTTGGGCTCAAGGCAGGTGATGGCCTTCCATGTCTCCTGTAGGGAGAGGGCAAAGTCTCGGAGGGACTCTTGGGGCTTCTGTCTTTTCCCGAAGAATTTCTGCTTCAACTCGGAGACAGTACACTTGTCAAAGGTGTTGCGTAGCCTATCAAGAATCCGGACCACGTTCTGACACTGTTCTCGGGGCCAAGACTTGACTTCCCGGAGAGCGGGTCCTTTCAACTGCCCGATGAGGATGCCCACTTTCTGTTCCTCTGTGAATGGGAGCAAGGCGAAGGTGGCTAACAACTTGTCCCTGAATTCAGGGAGAGTATGTGATTCTCCCTCGTAGTAGGGTAACCAGGGGGCCCCCAGATAGTAGGGCATAGTCAGAGGCATCATGGTGGGAGTCCCAGGGGCACTAGCTGTAGCAGGGCTGAAGGGACTCTCTGGAGGACTTAACATGCTCCGGTACCCTGAGGAGGGACCAGGGGATGGGACTTGCTCCAGTCCCGTATCTTCGTCCTGGGCGGACATGACTGGCCTAGCTGAGGGAAGCCTGTAGGGTTACACAATGTCCGTTGCTATGGGCGATGGCTAGAATGGGACGTGGGCACTTTAAGACACAGTCACTATTCCCTGGGAGGTGAGCCAATAACCTAGCGTCGGAAACAATCTCTACCCCCCTTTAACTTCCCCAGCGGTACTCACTCAGGATCAGCCGCGGTGACAGGACAGCTACGGTGCACGAAGGTCTCCGTTCCCGATGTCCGACAGGCAGCAGGGGCTCGGTGATGCTCAGCGGTGTTCTCCTCCAGTCGCAGGACACGTGCGCCGGAACTCCGGATGAGGCGCACACTGCTGGGAGGCTTCAGGCGCGGCCTGCGCCGAAATCCAAGATGGCCGATTAACCCTCTTCGTTGCCGGCCGCACTCGCTCCAGCTCCTCCTCCACGGTAGTTCGCGCCACTCGCGCAGGGGGCGGAGCCTAGTGACGCCTCTGGAGTTCCCGCCAGTGAGGATTTGGCGGGCTGAAAATACTTGCTGCGCCACACGCCTCTGAGGTAAACACTTCAGGTGCAGCAGCGCCGGATGTAGCAGAGCTGACACAGTTCTTGCAGGAATTAACCTCTTGAGTGCTGGAGCGGCGCTCGACAGCACGTGGCAGCAGTATAAAGTTCAATGTAGAAACACACAAATACTTGGGCCTAAACCCGGATGGCAGCAGGGTTAGGCAGCACAGTCTTTTTAATAAAGGAAAGTCTTTAATGCTGGAATAAGGCACAGAAGTATCAATCCTGTTCGTGACGCCACTTGCAACATCCCCCACCGGGGCCTAGCCCTTTGAGGTGAGGCCTGTAGACAGCCGGGGCCCGCGGTACCGGAGTGGCTGGCGGTTGCGGCCTAAGCACGCTATTGTCACGGTGCTTGGTACGGGGAACCGGAGGGCTGTCCTACAGCCTGGCAGGTCTCCAGCAGGGTGGTGTTGGCAAGAAATGATGAGGGAGAGGCTGCTATAGCGGATCTCCCTGGGGCAACCCCTTAATGTGAGTCTCTGGGTGATGGACAGGGTGCCGGTGATGAAGGCAGCCGTATTAGCAGGGACCAGACGGAGACAGAAGTTGAAGAAAACAACTTACAGTTCTTTATTTGAACCGGCAGGAACCGCAGCAACGTGCCTTTAACAGGTAGATGGAGTGCTGAGATGCGAGTTGGAGGGAGCCTCAGGAGATAGTTCACCAGCCTGGATGTAGAGGGCAGGCTGGGAGGCAGCTGTGTCCGGGTAGGAAGCTTCAGCTTGTCCTGTAGGGCTTCAAGTATCACCTTTAAAGGTAAGATGATACCCCTTTTTCTCACTACACTAACTCTACTCTTAGACTCCACTCTTCAGAGGCAGGGGCTAGGCTCTTCCTGCTCTGGTATGGGCTAGACAGAGATTGCTCACTCACTCACTGATCTCTAGGATTCTCCTAAAGTCCTCTAGAACATTCCTGGCCAGAGGTTTTATTACCTCCCTTTGGTCAGGTGGTGGCTGCTCCTCCAATCACATCTCAGCTTACAGAGCACAGGATGTAACACATATCATTGGATTGGATTGCATATCAGGACCATGTAGTGTAAGGTGATTACATGCAGGTGGAACGTATTCGCAAACCCTCCCTCGCCATTGCATCGGCGAGGGTGTTGCACATACAATTGTTTGAAATGCGTAGGTCTCCGTATATTATGCACCTTGTTTTATGGATATGAAATAAAGCATCAAGATTTTTTAGCATATTGGAGTGCCGGTCCTATCTCTACTATTTTCAAGTTTAGATGGACACTTATCACAGTCATAATGTTGGGCCAATGTGTAATGACAGATAGATAACCTGTTACATTTTATAATGGTAGAGTATAAGATGGGATTATAGAAAGTCCAATATATACTCTGTAGCAAAAAATCCTGTCCCATATAGTTATTAGTATAGGTTGAAATCGGCAACACAAGAAAAAAACTGCTGTTTAGGGGAATATAGCATTAATCAGCCTGCAGTGGACTTGCCTGTTTGCCCAGGCCTGAAACAGTCTCATGGAACTCACACAGGCATAGACATTCGCTGCGATAGAGAGCAGGAGTGTTAACCCCTCCCCTCTCTATTGCGATGCATGGCGCACGGCGCCATAACCTGGGAAAGATAGGACATGTCCTATCTTTTCCCCATGTACTGAGAGATACAGTGCCACACGTGTGCTGCACCGTATCGCTCTGTGCGCCCCTTGCCATCTATGGGGGACGTATGCATGGACGCAAGCTTTCGGCCGTACATATGTGCTCCAGATGGTCGTGTGAATGTAGCCTTAGTGGGGGAATTTATCATACACCAGCACTCGTGCGACGGTGTCCAACCTGGGATAGGCTTAAAAACCTGCAAATTAATGTCCGCAGGTTTTTAAAAAGTATGTACCCACTTAGCCCCCGGCAACGCTCCTCATGGTAGGGAGGTGGCGTAGCTGCAAACTGTGCTAACTGATTATTTCAGTGCTCCTGATAATATGCCTCCAATATGCATATTAGTCAAAGCTGCTACGTTCTCCCTTTATTTTGGCCAGGTCTGGCCTGTTCTTCTTCCTGGTGGACTCCTGACAGGTGAGAATTCTTCATCAGGACCAGAACTTTATGGGGACTTCTCCCCCGTGTTACACAGGAAGGCAGCAGTAGATTTTACCACTGAAACGCTACGTTTCCCGATGACAGTTCAGATCTGATGAGCTGAACCGTCATCGGGTCCATGAAGTGCTGTTACAGCATGGAGCATGATCTTCCGTGTTCCATGATGTAATAGTATGTCCTAGAGCACAAAGAGTTAAAGAACAACTTGGTAATAATAAAAGTAAACTTAATTAAACTGAATTTAAATAAAACATAAAATAATAAAACAACCAGTCTGTCAATTCCCAGTATAAGAAATCAACTGGTGTTGTTATATGAGATGTGCCTGAGCCCTGGCTACACCAATCAGTGTAATACAGTGTGAGTTTATGGTCACTCACATGCTAGGCATACCCTGATATTGTCCAACGCAATCCTGTATTGAGGACTAATACTGATCTTAATACGATGGATAACAATATTGTTGTTATTATTGGTGTGAAAGTCCTCCTTTTGAGGGATGTTTCAATGTCCTCTGTGCATAGTTATAAGTATATACATGTATGGTAATGAGTCCGTTTTATATAAGTATATGTAGTATCTGGAGTAGGCATCCCAAGCAGTATTTGTGTGTATGTGCAACTGTGGTCATGTGTACTCAGGTTGGCAGAGTGTGTTGCGCCTCTGATCTTGATACCCAAGAAGAGTGCATTGGGGAATGGGGACTGGGAGCATATGTTCCCTGGGCATCAGGTCCTTTCTGGTAGCCAGCACACTACCTTTGCAACAATAGGCACTGCAGAAAAGAGGTTAAACAGGATGTCATTACCCCATAATTAGAGTTAGTAACCCTAATATAAGTGAAATGCTCGGGGGGATGCATAGAAGTAACAAACTGCTGGGTGTGAGGATCAATTAGGAATATATCCTCTGTTGCAGGACTTACAATTGTGCAAGATTTAGTATTCTCATTTACCAGGTTGGACCCATGATGCCCTGTGCATATTTTTAAAAGACTTTACTTTTTTCATAATTTTCTATTGTACCTTCCTTCACTTTTCTCATACATACAGTGGTATCCCTGTAAATTTTACATTAAAAATGAAATTTGAAAGATATGTTTTTACTTTGTTACTATGAATTAATAAAGTATATTTCTATGGTACTCAACAGCCATCTAGTGGTTTAGTTTAATAGGTGCAGTCTGGAGGACAAATGTGGTATAGAGTGATCTCTGTATGTGTCTGGAAGAGGACATTTTTTTTGGTGGAACAGATAAGTATATGTAGTATCTGGAGTAGCCATCCCAAGCAGTATTTGTGTGTCTGTGCAACTGTGGTCATGTGTACTCAGGTTGGCAGAGTGTGTTGTGCCTCTGATCTTGATACCCAAGAAGGGTGCATTGGGGAATGGGGACTGGGAGCATATGTTTTTTTTCCAGATCCCCTGTAGTACACCTTTTATGGATAATTTTATTTTACAGACTAACCCGTATAATTTAACCCCTTAAAGCATTATGATTTACATGAAGTACATCATAGATCCCTATAACATCATAAGTGTAAAACAATCCATTCCCATGGCATCCTGGAGTCTGTATGAGAATACATCATCTGGCACACTATTATAGATCTATAGCAAATTCTCCTTATACTGAAATACTATATTATTGCAGTATGTGGCTGAGTGATTAGACCCCCTACAGTTTAAGTACCCTTGGCAGGTCCTAAAAGTAGTAAACATTTTTTTTTAAATAAAAATTTAAATGACCCCCTTTACCTACAACTGATATAAAAATAAATACATAAATAAAATCATAAACATGATAGCTATTGCCAGATCCCAAAAGTCCTGATCTGTCAACATATACAAAGGTTATTCCTGGTGGTGAACCCTATAATGTAAAATAGCAAGTAGGCATCCAAATTCACATCCTGGAAAAAAACTACACCTTACACAGCTCTATATGCTGAAGTATGAAAAAATTATAGGTGTCAGAATATGGCAAAATGAAGAAATTCATTTAAATCCAATTAAAGGGGTATTCTGGGAATTCTGATACAAAAATCCATAGTTCTATAAATATATACAACAAAACTCAATGCCGCAAAATTAAAAAAAATTAAGCTTAAATAGCTTCCTTTTATAAATCACAAAATTTTATGGGCTTTCTAAAATAGGCAGACTTATCTTAAAGATGGCCGCCACAGGATACTACAACTCCCATGAGCCCTCAGTTCTCAGTAACAGCTCCTCCCTTTTATGCTCTGCTCCCAGTATGAAAGACTGTCCTACTCTGTTACCATAGAAATGATGTTTGTCTACCTAACAGCAGTGCACATGCAGTTTGGGTTTACAGCACATTATTTCGTGCTGAAAAACTAGGCTTGTACATGAGTATATATGGTAAATGTATCACTCCTGCCGCTACTCAAGGAGGAAAGGAAATAGGATAGAGCACTATGCGATGTGCACTAGCACAGATGTGCACATTGCAGAGTGCTGACTGCAATTACTCTGACATCCCCTATCTCCTTTCCTCCCTGTGTAGAGAAATTTGTGCCTGACAAAGGAGAGAAATTGTACAGAAATTTTTTATAAATAATAAAATAAATTTCTGTATAAATCATTTCCAGTGTGCCTGGATTTCCTAATAGTGGTTAACACAGCCAGAAGAAAAAGTAAAACTCACTTTAGATGGAGCAACATTTCTCCAAATTTAAAGACAGTTGTGATGTCACATGAGGCTATTTTACTAAATCTCCTTTGTGATGTGATTTCAGAGGGAAGGACACTTGCTCCCCTCGTGTTTTTTTCAGCATAGGTCTCAGGACATATGCTCTGGCTCTCACAATATTGAACGAGTTTTCTAGGCTACAAGTTCTATTTTATTCTTTTTATGAGATAATCAATACAGTTAAAGGAGTTTTCCCACAAAATAAAATTCTCACATTTCAATCCCCTAGTGATGTTTACACAACAAAGATAATTTTATCCCTTAACTTTACAATTTTACTCAGTTTTATTGCTGTTTTAGCTCCTATCACTCTCTCAGCTGCTCAGTGTAAGATTCTTGTTTGTGGGCGGGGACTCTCTGAGTAGACATGCTTATGATCCCTCTAGTTTTGTGGGGTGACAGTGTGTTACATTATCATGGTACATGTGTATATACACTTTCATCTGGCTTCTGACATTGTACTAACACACTGACACATAGAAAGAAATGAGACAGATGAGAGATGTATGAGATTACACAGAGGCTGACAGACTTTTACACCATTACACTATCAGCTCAGCTACATCTCACAGATATGTGCCTGCCTCCCCCTTTCCCCCGATTACTTATCTCCTTGTAGCTTGTAGTTTGCAGCCTCTCTCTCTGCTCACTATCTCCTGGCATGAAGTTATCAGTGATTGTCTCAGAGCTCTGTGCAGGGGGTGGGGCTACAGGCACACAGCAGAGACAGACAGAAATCTCATCTGCACGAGCTCACATATAAAATCCAAGATGGCGCCAGACCCAAATTCAGAAGTTACAGGGTCTTGTCTAGGGGCAACTGAAATTGTGTACACCGGGACTGATAGAGACAGGTTGGCCTTGTATCTGAGAAATGCAGCATTTTTGTTAATAACAGTGAATTAGAGAATGTGTTATTTTGTTATTGTGAGTACATATAAGAAACTTATCTTCGTGGGAATATCCCTTTAACATATAGACCTTTTATATTACTCACAGATCTCACAAAGCTTCTGTCACGTCTGCGCCTGCTGTCTCCTCTAACCATACTGGTAGGATTAGGAGACACTGAATTTATCATCTTTCTGCAGTGTGAACTAGGTCCTATGCTGTCTGACATGATGTCTGCCACTCCCCTCACTGAGTCTGTCTTGCAAGAGTTAACACTGTCATCTGTAATTGATTGCTCATTCCACCTGTGGCAGGGCTGAGTTCCCTATAAGTCTCCAGTGTTGCTTTGACTCCTTGCTGGTCAAACTGTTATCTTGCTGTGTGTCTAGCTCTCTTGTATTTCTGATTTCTGATTTCTGGTTTCTGAATTCTTGCCCGTTTATTGACTAGTCTATTTGGATTGTGATTTGGTTATTGATATTCCCGCTGTTGCCGACTCGGATTGTTTACCTCGCCTCATTGTGTTTGTTTGTCTGTTTTGTTACGTGTTCACACCTTACCCAGGGAGGGAACACCGCCCAGTTATTGGCCTCCGTTTAGGGGGGACCCAATAAGTAGGTAGGGACAGATTGGGGGTCTCAGTGTCAGGGCTTACTGTCCTTGTTTGTGCAACACCCTCGCCGATGCAAGGCGAAGGAGTGCTTGCGAATACGTCCCACAGCATGTCATTGCATTACACAGGGGACAGATGGTAGTGGTAGTGGTAGATCCTGCCTGGTAAGGCAGGAGTTAAGTGTGTTATGTGATGTCATATGTGTTAGCCAATCACATGTATTACACTCTATCTCTGTGAGCTGAGAGGTAATTGGAGGAGCAGCCACCACCTGACCAGGGGGAGTAATAAAAACCCCTGGCCAGGAATGTTCTAGAGAACACTCTGAGTAGTAGTCAGTCAGACCAGGGAGTCTGAACAAGTTAGACAGAGAGAGAGAGGAAAGGGGTATCATCCTACCTTCAAGGGTGATACCTGAAGCAATCCAGGATAAAGCTGAAGCATCCTTCCAGGACACAGCTACCTCCCAGCCTGCCATTGCATCCAGGCTGGTGATCTACATCCTGTGGCTCCCTCCAAATACCTCTCCAGCATCCCACCAGTCTGTTAAAGGCACGTTGCTGATGTTCCTGTCGGTTCCAATAAAGAACTGTAAGTTGTTTTTGTTCAACCTCTGCCTCCGTCTGGTCCCTGCTACTACGGCTGCCCCCATCACAGGCACCCTGTCCACCACACAGAGACTCATACTCTATACACAAAAGGGGTTGCCCCAGGGAGATCCGCTATAGCAGCCTCTCCCTCATCATTTCTTGCCAACACCACCCTGCTGGAGACCTGCCAGGCTGTAGGACAGCCCTCCGGTTCCCCATACCAAGCACCGTGACAATAGCGTGCCTAGGCCGCAACCACCAGCCACTCAGGTACTGTGGGCCCCCGGCTGACTCCAGGCCCCGAGAAAAGGCTAGGCCCCGGTGGGGGATGTTGCATTTGTGTCCTGCCATTACAGCTTCTCTGCCAAATCACTCAGGAGATATAACAGACTCACTTTACTACAAAAGACAGGAGAGCTGACTGGTCCGCTATATGAAATCATAGAGAAAAGCTGTGCAATCATCCATTCTAAATTATAGAAGATATCCTCTATAAAAATTGTGCTGGCTATATTCTAACAACAAACATGCCATCCAATTGGAGGTGTTGTCTGTGACACTAGAGTTTGTGACAATGGGAGACATGTATCTTTATTTTGATCATTTTGTTTATTATCTTTTTGCCGTTTTACAAAAATATCTTTGTTTTGCTACTTTTAAAGTGCAAATCGAAGTACAACTGACCCCCTGCTTAGTTCCGTGCACCTTGAAAGTCACAAAAAAAAAATCAAAAAACCTATAGGGGTAATAATCTAACCGTTACCTTTTCCTGCAATAAACAAGCCCTGATATCCTCTTTTGATTGAGGAATAAAAAAAGCTATAATATGGCGACACTTAATATGGCAAATGCAGTTTCCTTATAAAGGAGTTTATATTTGCTAAAGTAGTAAAACATAAGAATATCTTTACATGTTATCTCCTTAATCGTACTAACCTACAGAATCATTTTATCATGTTTATTATACTGTACAGTGAATTGTGTAAAAGTTTTAACTAAAAGACAAGTGGCAGAACAGCTGTTTTATTCTGTTCTGTTGCAGGAAAGAGTTAATAAATCAAGCTATATTTACTATAAAAAAAAAACCAATGGAAAATACAAATCTTTTGGAATTTGAGCAGGGAAAAAACGTAAACAAAGTTGTGTGTCCTAAAAGCCATTTAGGCTGTGTTCTTATAGGTGTTCTTATGATCTTGGGCTATATGTGTATGCCTCCATCTAGTGGCAAGAAGTAAAATAACATTGTTTAACAAAATGTATCTTTCTTAGACAGATGTTTCCTTTGCTTTGCAACTTTTTAGGTGCAAAACGAAGAACAACTGACCCCATGCTTAGTTCCATACATACACCGAAAAATTTGCAATAAATAAAAAACAAAAAAAAACTGCAAATCAGAGACAAAGAAAAAAACAGACATGTATCACAACGGCATATTTAGATAGATACATAATAATGCTAAAGGGATGACCATAAGGGTCTTTGGATACACAAGGCTTTAACCGTCCTCATCCGCATTGCAAAGGTGATTTTTGAATTATTTGAGTCTTTGTTTCCCAGCGCTAGTATTTGATTGAGTAACACCAGGGCCGGTTCTAGGCAAAGTGGGGCCCTGGGCAAAACTAAAAGCGGGGCCCCAAAATAAAACTATTTTATAACCAGTCACAGTCAGCAAGAGGCTCCTTTAGTATGGTAAAACAAACTGTAATATGGGAGAATTTTATAGGAGATAGATAAATGATAGGGAGATTTATGGGCAGCATGGTGTCTCCATGATTAGCACTACAGCCTTGCAGCGCTGGTCAACATCTGCAAAGATTTTGTATGCGTGCGTCTGCGTGGGTTTCCTCCGGGTCTTCCGGTTTCCTCCCACACTCCAAAAAATTACTGGTAGGTTGATTAGACTGTGAGGCCCATTGGGGAGAGGGACCGATATTTTCTGAAAGCAGACACTTGGACGATTTTCAAAATTGCATCAAAAATTTTATAGACATAGGCGCCTTCATGCAATTTTGATTCAAATTGAAACATTTTATTAAAAATACTTAAAATTTGACTTTGATGGCAAAAAATTTGATCCAAACAGAAAATGTTTACCTTCACATCTCCTAAATGTAATAGATGGACAAGTGTAGAGTTCACAAATGTCCCATATTGATATGTTCACATAAATAAATCCACATAATATCACTAAAACTGTAATAACTAGATATCTGCTTTTCAGCTACACATTTTTAGACAGTCACAACCTGCAAAATATATCAATAAAACAGAATAAAAAGTAAAGGTGCCATAAACCTATATCATTTTGAAAGCAGACAACCAGGCGATGCATTTGGCAATTAACATTCAAAATTTCCTCTAAAATATGTACAAATCCAGATACTTATATAAAGAAAATCTACTTTCCTAAAACAATATCACAAAATAAAAGGGAATACTGTTTTCCAGAATTATCACAAGCTACAACCATCTGTTATAAATTAATTTCCTGCCTCTTATTAAAGGGGTTATCCGGGATTAAAAATTTTTTTCTGGCCGGGCTGGGGAGGGCTATTTAAACATAATAAACATGGACTTACCTCCTCCGGTGCTGCCGATGTCCCGCGCCGCGGCCCGTCTTCTCCGTGCGCCGGTTTCAGTAGAAGGGCGCACAGGGAGCTTCCGGCCGGCCGGATGCTCCCATGCGCACCATCTCCCAGCGCTTACAACGCTGAGAGATAGGGACGGATGGGAGGATCCGTCCACAACGCGGACCGGAAGCTCCCTGTGCGCGGCTTCCGTGCCCCCGTTTGTTTACAGGGGCACGGATCGAAGTGACCGCGGCGCGGGACATCGGCGGCGCCGGAGGAGGTAAGTCCATGTTTATTATGTTTAACTATCCCTCCCCAGCCCGGCCATAAAAAAAAAATTAAACCCGGATAACCCCTTTAATCACTTTACTTTAACATTGTTTAGGCGCAATTTTGGCGCAATGTTAGATTCAGGCACTTACATGTCATCCTGCTACAAGCTCCTCTCTGCTTCTCCCACATCCCAGAATGAGAATGACCCTCACAGCAGCACCCAGGTGTGTGACACCCAGCACCCAGTGACCTCCTCAGCAGGGGCTTCTCCTGGAGGGGATCCCCCAGTGCTGATCTCCTGCTGCACCCCTGTAATTCTGCTCAGTATTCCCCTCAGACACACTGGTGACACTGTGTAGAATTACATGGGGGACACTTGTCAGTACTATGTGCAACATTCTGTAACGTTCTCTTCTGCTTTGCTTTGAGCTCAGGATTCTGCAGAATGTTTTGTAAATAGAAGGTGATGAACTGTAAATACAGTCTGCAGCTCCTGTCTGTATTATATGTTCTAGTGTCTGCAGAGTATCTCATGTCTGTATTATATGTTCTAGTGTCTGCAGTGTCTGGCTGATCTTTGCTGCTAGAAATGAGCTGTTCTGCAAAGGGGCTCAGTGCTTTCTTCTCAGTTAACGCCACCTTCGGACTGGAGTGTTTTTGCGCCATTTTTTGCGCCTAAATTAAAAGTCGCAAATGATGAATATCATTAGACACAGCAAAACATCTGGATTGCTAGGATAAATGAGGGAAAGCTGGGTATTTTTGCTGCGCAGCTAGTTTGGCGTTTAGTCGCAAAAAAGGCGCAAAAACAACAGAAAAAACGATTGATACATGTGGCCCAAAGTGTGTTCTTAGATAGTTCTGCATAGAGAAGGGTTAAAAACATGAATATTAGTTGATATTATCCCTTCTCAAAATGTAGTAACATATAAAGTGAATATTTCCATTATCTGTGAGGTGCAGCAGCTCCTGTGTGCAGCAAATGCTCCCTGCAGACTGATGGCAAAGAATCTGGATTGGGGGAGGTTAATTTCAGGGGGCTGTATCTCTGGCTCTGTGACACATAGAACCTTACTTACTTTTTCCTATGAAAGAAGAGAGTCTCCTCTTTTATATGAATCTAAATTTGTGTTTCTAAAATGTAGGAAAACGGAGATATTAACTGTTAAACTGCCGTTGGGAGTGATTTTTATATATAAAAATGGCACCTGATATTCTCACTTTAAACCTGAATATCTCTGGATCCATAGCACCTAGAAACAAAATTCAAGATTCATTTGAAAGAAGAGATTCTCCCCTTTCTCCCAGGGGCCCTGGGCAATTGCCACCTTTGCCTACCCATTGCGCCGGCCCTGAGTAACACAAAAAAGACGCACTGTCCTTACTGAAAGTTAGCTCACAACAAGACTGATTTATTACCTCCGATAACGCTATCCAACACTTCGGCGGAGTACAATGTAAATGCTGGACCTCTCTCAAAGCTTTCCAGTGTATTCATTTGGGGGCGCGATCAGGCCTATGGAGCAAGCGGGTGGTCCAAGGGAGAAGCAGCAACTTCGACCACCCCCTCATGAATACACCGGACAGCTTTGAGAGCGGTCCGGCCTTTACATTGTACTCCGCCGCAGTATTAGATAGCATTACCGGAGGTTTCCGATAGCGCTATCATTCTAACACTGCAGCGTTTGTTTCAGCATTTGGAGCTGCTTAATTTAGTAAGCAGCTCCTAGTCCCGTATTGCTTGGTGATGGATCCTCTTTAAGGGTTTAATAAGCAAAAAAATAGAACTTGCCTGGGTAAGTTAACCCCTTCCGCAGCCTTTTTTTGTTTTTGCGTTTTCATTTTTCACTCCCCACCTTCAAAAATAAAAAAAATAACTTTTTTATTTTTCCATGTACAGAGCTGTGTTTTCTGTGTAACAAATTACACTTCAAAATGGTGGTATTTAATATTCCAAGCCATGTACTGGGAAGCAGGAAAAAAATTCCAAATGCAGTGAAATTGGTAAAAAAACGCATTTGTGCCGTATTCTTGTGGGCTTGGATTTTACGGATTTCACTGTATGCCCCAAATGACATGTCTTCTTTATTCTTTGGGTCGGTACAATTATGGGGATACCAAATTTGTATAGGTTTTCATAAATTTATAAAAATTAAAACCTGTACAAAAATTTTTGGGGGGATTTTGCCGTCTTCTGTCGCTAATAACTTTTTTATACTTTGGTGTACGAAGCTTTGGGAGGTGTAGTTTTTTTACGGCTTTTCATGACGTTTACAATGTTAGCATTTTTAGGACTGTACGACCTTTTGATCACTTTTTATAGAATTTCATTTATTTTTTTTAAATGGCAAAAAAGTGCCATTTTCGACTTTGGGCACGATTTTCCGTTACGGGGTTAAACGCAGTGAAAAACGGTTATATTTTGATAGATCGGGCATTTTCGTATGTGACGATACCTAATGTATTTATGATTTTTACTGTTTATTTATATTTATATCAGGGGGTGATTTGATTTTTTAGGTTTTTTATTATAATTTTTTTAAAGTTTTAGAAGGAAGGAAGCCATAGAGAACCAATAGAAGAGTCACTGCCTGGATATATGTGAAGGTGTTTCTGGTTTATTATGATAGATTGTGATGATAGATTTTCTTTCAGAAGTTAATATATGCTGGGAGTTTTCCAATATTAATTCTAGAATATGAAATTGAAATAAAAACACTTCTTTTCTATTGTAATTCTATTGTATTGTGGCATTCTCTGAAAATCTGATCTCTACAATGGTGGCAAAACACAGGCGGCCTCACTGCGTAGTGTGAATGGAACCTTCCACTTTCTCGCTGAGACGGAAGCTTTTGTTCGCCTTTTGTTTCCTACAGGACACTTTTACGCGTTGCACACTTTTTAGGTCACGTGTCGTAACCAGCACAGAGAAGCATGGCGGAGAAAGCTAGAGATCCGCGGCCATATAACGCCAAGAAACGGCCCTCTACAACCGAACCGGGTCAGTGCTACGGGGAGTGGGTGTCCTGGCGGAGAGGGGACACGCAGGAGGCATGTGACGGCCATATTGGAGGTCACTGCCAGTGCAATGCGTTTTCTCTGTTACGTGTTATGTCTATGCTCGTGCTGGGGAGTAGGATGAGGCATAATCCAAGGTCCTAACAGCCCTGGCATGGAAAGAGTGCAGGTAGCATTGGTTAGAATTCCTCCCAGACACTGTGTACATATGTGCCCAGGACATGCATCTCCTAGTGTGCTGTACACACCCTGAAGCCCACCCACTCCTGATTTTCTGCACTTGGTTTACAACTTCATTTGGAAATCTTTATTGTAGTCCTGTCCAGGGTAGTGCTGAACCTGAGAACCCTTGCACACGGTGTATATGCACTGGATTTCTAGCATGGAATTATGGAGGATCGTCCACTTGGGAAGTTTAGAGCATAACATTACTATGCACATGGTCTGGGAAGATACTAACACGTGCAGTAGATTTTAAGAATCTGCTGATTATATTTGGGGGCTTTGGATGGGCAACGGATTTCTCCTTTGTGAATCTGCAGTAAAAGCTGTATTTAATGCAGTTTCACTGTGGATTTAGGGTCAGATTTTCTCCATGAATCTGCAGACATTCCTGGGGCTGTTGCATACACAACCATTCAAAGTCAGTTCCAGCATCATAAATGCTCGGCAAATGCGGGTGGCACAATTGCAGCGCTTCACTTACAGCCCAGAGACTGCCATAATGTTGTTTGTAATTCACTTACAATGTTATGGCTGGCTGTAGCACAAGTTCTCCTGTTTCTGTTGTAAATCTCTTTTGCTAGATATGATTTCAATGTGTACAATCATTTGTTTTAATGTTCTTTCTTGCAGTTGCGGAAGAGTCTAAAATATCTGTTCCTGATGGCTGGAAAGAGCAGCCTTTTACCAAGGAGGATAACCCAAAGGGGTTGCTGGAAGAGAGTAGTTTTGCCACCTTGTTTCCAATGTATAGAGAAGCGTACCTCAAAGAGTGTTGGCCCCTGGTCCAGAAAGCATTAAGTGAGCATGTAAGCATCTCATAAAATACTGGTTTGTGACCTGCAAGTTACCTAATGTTTTATTTATCCCTTCCTGGAAAGTGTATTGGCATATGTCCTAGAATCCCCTAGTGGAGGAATTGATGGCTGTAAGACTCCACATCCTGCAGAGGTGGCCTTAAATTACTAAGTCTCCTTAAGGACTTACTTCCCTGATCTAGCCTAAATTATTGCTGCCTAATAGTTTTCTTTCTTTGCACTGGAATAGTATGGCCCCATAGACTGAACACAATGCGCAGGACGGAAGTCATTAAAGCATACAGAAATATGATGCAAGTACTTCCTGTCTGCTGCCGAACTGCAGTCCCGACACTGTAAGACCTATTAAAGTGTTGGCACTGCAATTCAACATGCAGAAGGGAAGTCTTTGCAACATATTTCTGTATGGTGTAATAACTCCCAACCTGTGCTATGTGTTCAGCCCATGGGATCCCACCATCCTACAGCCCCATATTTTAGGCTGAATACGTTTGTGTGCAGACAGCCTGAATTGTGATGGTTTCCTGGCTTTCTGTACCACTAGAGCATCTTCTGGTGTTCATGTCTGTAGCCTTTATAAAGGGACCCAAAGGTCTAATGGAAAATTGCCCTGTTTGGTGCTAACTTGGTGCCAGTTGTCATTTTATTATGGTTTAATCGGTTCGGTGGTCATTTTTGATTCAGAGTCCTGATAAAATGGACTGACTCCACAAACCTATAATAAATAATAAAAATTTTTATTGTAGCCCATTTCATATCTGGTGCAAGCACCACTGGCACAACCGATATCGCTAGGAAAGGACTACCTGGACCGCAAAGACCTGTATAGGACCTGTCCTATCTTTTGTGGAGCAGGCACTAATAATGCAGTGCATTATAAAAGACATCAAGTGATCTCCTGTTGGTGCCTACTTGTGGGGCCAAATAATGCACTTTATTTTTATTTTTTACTTTTTTATTTTGTGTTTCTACACCCACACTAGGTACTTGAAATATGGTGAAGGAAAAGGTTTTTTCCCCTAAAAGGTTGTCTTTATGCAAACAAAAGACAAAAAAAAGCCTATACATTTTGAATTGTGTGCTTATTGACCCAGAGTTTTGTTCGCATTTAAATATACTGCATAGAAAGAGATAAGGAAACATGAAACCCAAAGTTGTGCTATCAAAAACTACATTTCATCCCGAGAGCAGCTATAGTTAAAGGGCATCTTCAATCAGAATAAAGGACTGTATGCAAATAAGCATGAGGGGCTCCAGGCTCCGTAAGTGTTAATGAAGCCTGGAGCCCCTCAGGGTCATTTGCATAGTCATTTTCATTCTGGTAGTAGATGTGCTTTAAGGAAGACTATAAAAGTTATAGCTTGTAGAAGGCATTGACAAAAAGAAAATGAAAAATAGTGTGGGCATTAACATGGAATTACAGATGAGGAGATAAGGGGAAGCTTGTTGATTATTGTTCAGCGATTCCAACCCATAAGTTTCTCTCGACCCGTCAGTACCCTTGGGGCATCCATTATTCATGGATTTTCATGGTAATATACTAAAAAGATCAGTCATGTTTCTACAAATTTCAAGCTTTTCCTCAACTAAAAATACCCCTCAGAAACGCTAAGAGAAGAAAAAATGAGTGTGATCCTGGCCGCAATTATCTCAGCACTGCTAGAGTGACCAGGGAAACAGTGCTGTGAAGTCGGAAGTTTGGTTTACCGACTCCACAGCCATGGGATTAATTCGGAGATATCATTTAATGTACACAAAAGTTAAGATCAGAGTTTATGGTGCAGAACCTTTATGTTCTGTATTATTCTGTATAGGAGAATAATGCACATACAAATGTTTCCATGACATACTAGTGATTTTTGTGCATAATAAAGTTTATAATAAGCAATAAACTTCAGTCTTGCGGTTTTTGCCTAACTTTCAGTTTTGTTTGTTTTTCAGTTTGTGAAAGCAGAATTAGATTTAATAGAAGGCAGCATGACGGTTACCAGTACCAAAAAAACCTTTGATCCTTATATTATTATCCGAGCTCGGGACCTGATAAAATTACTAGCCAGAAGTGTACCCTTTGAACAGGTTAGTCATTCATTAATTAATTAATTCATTCATTTTCAATACTATATGAATGGTTTATGAACCCAAATGGGCCAAGTAGAAAAATGATAAAACTGTATTCTCAGTATGTAAGCCCTATGTATTAAAGAGTGTAAACATTCAGCTGCTTGCTGAGGAATGCATTTACTCCTGGTTTCACTGTACATTCCCCTTGTGAAAATGGCGTGTCCTTGCACAACACTAAGTGCTCAACGTTGCAGGAGTG
This sequence comes from Engystomops pustulosus, assembly GCF_040894005.1. NCBI lineage: Eukaryota > Metazoa > Chordata > Amphibia > Anura > Leptodactylidae > Engystomops > Engystomops pustulosus. Next base: position 93,505,313 of record NC_092414.1, on the reverse strand, counting down.
CCTCCCCACCTGGTCACAATCCGGTTGTCAATTAATTTGTAGGATGAATAAGAGGTGCGGTGTGTCATTTATGAATAATAATGCTCCAGAAGTGTTATAGTGATTAATAAAACAGGCCGGTCATTAGGGACAGTAGTCTATTTATTGATGGTTTTGCACATTTGTGATAACTACTTAGGCTGCATTTACAATGACGTATGCCTGCTTGTCTATGGCTGGGCGGCCATATCTAAGCTGCAAAGGAGAGTAGGGGGGGTGACCCCTCCCCTCTCCATTGCAATGCATTAGGCCCGTAACACGGTGAAAGATAGAACATTTCCTATCTTTTTCCCGTGTGTGGCACCGTATGGCTGTGTGCGGCCATTGCCTTCTGTGGGGGAACATGTGTGTGGCCGCGGCCTTACATACCTCCCCCATACGGTCGTGTGAATGCGGCCTTGGTCTAATAAATATAGCATTGGTGATCAGCCCATTACTTCTGAAATATACAGATTAAAAGCAACAGATATTTCCATATATCCATCGCAACAATGGTAAGAAGATGCCATCATTTAATTACCTTCCTCAGGCTGTGAGAATTCTCGAAGATGACGTTGCCTGTGAGATTGTTAAAATTGGATCAATGGTTACAAAAAAGGAGAGGTTTATAAAGAGGCGACAGCGGCTTCTGGGACCCAAGGGATCCACTCTGAAGGTATCATTCTAGTGTATACACAGGAAAAGGTCTGTCTGTTTCTAGAGACTGCTTATTTACACTGCACTGTTTTCCCTCAGGCTCTGGAGCTGCTCACAAAATGTTACATAATGGTGCAAGGGAATACGGTCAGCGCTGTGGGGCCCTACTCTGGTCTTAAAGAGGTAAAAACAAAACTTAATTTCAAACCTAATAGCAAACCTCTGGTAAATCATTGGAACAAAGTTATGGCCACTGTGGAATACAGTGAAAGAGTGGACCAAAATCCCACCAGAGCAGAGACTAGTGTTGTCCTGTGGCTGCAGGGGACTTTCTCAAGGGTCAATTATCTTAACTCTGATGTATCTGGCGGACGCCTTGATTTGCGAAAAATTTTACAGCAGGTGCTGCCTGGCCTATGTATAATCGTGCTATATTGATGTTTAGATGGTCCATCAGGTCTGGCCATACAATTCCTGATAAATGTCCCCTATGTTTGCAGCCAACTGTTCAACAGCCACAAGAAAAAATTAATTTCTTGAACTAAATAACTGACGTGTGTGTTATTTTCATTGAAACATTTCCTCTGTTTTATAATTAATACATTTTATTACATATTTTTGCAGGTCAGGAGAATTGTTTTGGACACAATGAATAACATTCATCCTATTTACAATATAAAGGTAAAGCTAAATTTTGCCTTTTTAATGAAAGCAATTTAAGGATTAAATTAACACATCCCTAGTATACTATGCAAATTGTGGGAAAAACGGAACTGTTCTGATCATCCTGTTCGTAGTCGTTGTACAGATCACTTGAGCCTGTTCTAATGGGGAAATGCTTGTTGTTTTCACTGAAAAGGGAATAGTCTCGTGGTGTAATGGATAGCTGAAGGGCTTTTAGGTATTGCAAACTATGTACATACTAAAATTGCAACATGTGCCTGCCGTAAATTACCGTATATAAGCGAGTATAAGTCAAGCCGAGACACTTAATGTTATCACAAACAACTGGGAAAACTTATTGAATCAAGTATAATGCCTTGGCTGGAAAATGCAGCCGCTACGTTTTAATAAAATAGGATGTCTAACAGCTGCCTGGTTAATGAAATGTCCTTTTATTGGTCTGAAAAAGCCCCATTCGGCTTATACGTGAGTACTTTATATATACTCGACTATATGCCTAGGCCCCTAATTTTACCACCAAAAATTGGGATAACCTATCACCTACCTATAGCTTGACGCCCACCCCCACCCCCTGTAGACAAGTCCACGACAGCTCTGTGCAGACGTGGCGCCGCATATGTGAAGAAAGAAGAGGCGCTGCCGTCGGAGCGCTCGCGGGCAGTTTCGATCCGGCACCCGACACTTGGCGCGCCAGCGCTGGGCCCTCGCGGCCTGCAACAGTCGGGCAGGAGCCTCTGTCCTTCCGGACAGGAAGCTCCTGCTCGTCGCTGTATAGTGCTCAATGCGGCTGGCAGGCTGTATACTACATGGGGGCTGGCAGGCTGTATACTACTGGGGGGGTTTTGACAAATGCATTTCCCACCCTCGGCTTATACTCCAGTCAGTAGTCTTTCCCAGTTTTTGGTGGTAAAATTAGGGGTCTCGGCTTATACTCAAGTATATACACGGTAATTTTTTTTAAAATGCTCTGCTTATACCGGAGTATGTATGGTAGTATTTGAATTTTAATGAATTTGTGTTGAATGTTTAAAGGACTTGGCTCCTTTTTGATAACATTTCAAAAATGTTGTAATATGCTGTGCATAAATAATCACCCCTTACCCTTATATACACACTGAAGTCCCCCACTTTGTATATACTGGATTTGGAGGCTCTCAGATGGCAGTATTGCTTTACCCACATGACCACAAGCTCCTCTGTGCAATGAAAGCTGAAAGAGGGAACACTATTGCCTGCCTGTGTTGAAAGCATTCATTAAATTCACAGAAGTGGTTGTATGTTACATAAGGAAATTTTGGGACTGTTACCATCCTGGTAGCCTTGAATGCTGTCTCCGTAAACTGAGGAACAATAAGATTTATAGTTCTGCATTAGTTCCTGTTTATAGAAGTCATTCTGTTATACCTTCAGGCTTTAATGATCAAACGTGAGTTGGCTAAAGATCCAGAGTTAAGGAATCAAAGCTGGGATCGGTTTCTACCAAAATTTAGGCAGAAGAATCTCAGCAAGAGAAAAGAACCAAAGAAAAAGAGGATTAAAAAAGAATATACACCATTCCCACCACCACAGCTTCCTAGCAAGGTACAGCACTATTACTATTAGAAGCTGCTTTGTTGAATGCCAGTTGTTTATTATTATTTCCTTTTAGTTGAGAATATAATCTTTATATAGCGCCATCAAATTCTGTAGTGTTTTAAAAAATCTATCATATTTGTATCCATGGACTCATTCCTTCTAAAATCTGCTATTAAAATTATGCCAATCAGCCTGAGGGGCTACCCTAGCCTTTCAGTGATTTCCTTGCCCTCATTCTTCCTGTGGCTGTGACTGCTGCATCCAGGCATATAATAGAGAAATTGCAACATGTATAGTTTAGGTTTTAATATCATTTTATTGTGTTTACAGATGGATAAGGAAATTGAAAGTGGTGAATACTTCTTGAAAGAAAGCCAGAGAAGGAAAAAGAAACTTGAGGATATTAAGGTATTTGTCATAGACCGGAATGGATACAGTGCATACTCAAACCGCACAGATTGCATGTTGCTAAATGACTAAAATTACTTCCTTTACAGACTAGAGAAGCAGAAGCTCTAGTAAGGAGGCAAGAAAAGAGAAACCAGGCATTTATCCCTCCTGAAGAAAAGTCTTATGAGCCAAAGGAAGGTAAAAGATGTGATGTGTTCTCATTGTCAGGATGTTATAAATGGCCCCAGTGTTACCATGCATTAAGGTTATCTATATAGCAATACCTTTTTCCCCATATAATAACTAGATTATGTATATTTTCAAACATCTTTGACCCTTGGCGATAATGCTGGCAGTGTAACACTGCTGGGACTGTTGTAGCACCAGGAACTGCTTACTTTAGTAAGCAACTCCTAGTGCGGTTTTTTGACGATGACGGGTCATCTTTAACTAATTTACAACTGAATTTAGATGGAATCTGAGACTACCAATTGATTTGTTCTCTTCCATTTTAGTTGCCACTTCCTCAAAGCTTGATGTAAATGCCATTAAAGAGAAGGTAAAGAAAGCTAAAAGCAAGAAGCTTGGCGCCCCCCCAGAGGAAGTGAAGCAAAAGGTAGTGGATTCAGACAAAAAGAAGAAGAAAAAGAAGACATGAGTAATTTGAAATGTTTACCTGCAGTCTGCTTTTCTTCTTCAATGGAAGATTCACCCAAACCTCTACCCCGGACTAGTGACATATATTTTTTTTTTCAAAGAAGCTACAAGACTTTTATGGGCCCCTGTGTTTTACAACTACAAAACAGAATTATGTAGAAAAGCGTACAGTGGGAAAGTTGTATTTGTCCAAGATTTGTCATGCCCATGTAAAAGGGTAAAAAAAAGTCTCATAACCATATAAATATTTTGCTTTTCTTTTTCTATTGATTCTGATCATCATTCTGCAGAATTGTGACTGCACCTCTAGCATATGTATTGGCAAGGTTTGAGTGTTCTGTATTTGCATATGTTTTCTATAGAAATGTTATACTATTTGTGATGCTTACATGGTTAAATCTATTTTATTACTTTTTAATACAAGAACCTAAAGGAAATCTACCTTTGTTCATTATGAACCAAAACATACCTTGAGTGCTGTAGCTACACTGAAGCAGAAACATATCTTGTTTAATCCCTGAACTGAGTGGCTTTGCTGGGCACAATCCCCCAGCTGCCAGGAAACACAGCAGCCAGTATGCCTCCAGATTTACCATGGTCCTGAATTGTAGAATTTTTTTTTTTTTTTTTTAGCAAAACTACTCAGGTCAGGGATTAAACAACATCTATGTTTCTGCATCAGTGTAGCTACAGCATTCTCTATGTTTGGTGCACAATGCATGAAAACATATGAAAGATATCCTTTAAAATAATAGTTGTTGGTGATCAAGTATGTGTCTGCAGTGAATTATTTAACCCTTCTAGTTCTCACAATCATAAGTTCCTACATGGCATCTAAGGGTTATATAAATATATATTTTTTTTTACACTAGCAGAGGTGTTGGTGAAAATGTAATGTCTGTGTACACATTTAACACATAATATGAAAGCGAGTGTACAGTGTCCAATAAGATTTAATACATAGTCTACAAGGCTGTTTCTGACACATTGATGGTGACAAGTGTTCTCTCCTTTAAAAGGAAATCAATTTTTCCACCACGTTCCATGACGGCCCCCACCTGGAGGATGCTCCTATATCCTGTAGGGACAGGAAGCGCAAGAGATTAAAAGCTCCTCCCTAGCACCCAACACCAGTGTCTTCCTGTCCCTTCGGGATATAGGATGCAAGAGAGTCTCCCTAGGGAGACACGAGATTTCTTTTACTTTTTACTTTTTACCTTTTCCTTTTACTTTTTTACTTTTTACTTTAATGGGTTCCGCCTCACAACCAAGTGGGGGGAACACCAAAATGTACCTCCTCCCCGCCCCCCGTTCTGCCAGCCCAACCAACGGTCCCGGGAGACCAATGCTGGGTGGTTGCGGGGGGGACATGCAGCGGTACCTGTGCTGGGGCCCTTTCTCTGCTGGAGGACCGGTGTGTGAGGGGCATCGGTCCTCGGCGGTGAGGGGTTCCGGCTCCAGTAAGATTACGTGCGCGCGCGCACGTGCTGCTTGTGTGCGTGGTCCGGGATGGCCGCGTACCGGAAGTCGGCCGCAGACGCGACTTCCGGTATACACGTCAGAGCGACAGGGTCGCGTCATTGGGGGCGGACCCGAAAGCCGGCTCCGTGGACGCATGCGCAGTCCAGGAGCCCGATCGCTTCCGGTTTGAACCGGAAGGGGGAGGAGGGACGAGCCTCTCCAGAACGCGGGAGAAAATCAAATTTAAGCGTTCCTGGAAGGAAAACCTAGTCGGTGGCTCTGGTGCTTCCAGCAAAATGGCTGATGACGCATCCAACCTGTTCCAGGTCCTGGTACCCGTAAGTACAAGCCCTGGGCTGTCCTCTTCTCTCTCACCATACATTTCATACCTGTTATTAACTGTTATCATGTATGCTTCTCTTAGGGAAAAGGGCAGAAAGAACCTAAAGAGAAAAACCCCTTAAAAAACCCTCTAAAAGATGTGGCTTATGTAGTTCTAAATTACCAGAGGACTATAGGAAAAGCCTGTGTTCAGATTGTCTGACCAAAATTTTAAAAGAGGAAAGGTCGTCATTAATGGACGAAATAAGGTCCGCAATAAAGGAAGAAGTTTCCTCCTCTATTGCTGCTCATTTACCCGAACCACCTAGGAAAAAACCTAGATACGTTCAGTCTTCCTCTTCTGATCAAGACTCAGATTTCCCTTCCTGTTCTTTAGATGATAGACCGGAAGAAAGTCTAGAGGGGGGACATTCAAAAGATCAGGGGCACACAAAGTATTTGTTTGCGTCCGAGGATCTAGACAGCTTATTAAAAGCCTTGAGAAACACACTAGAAATAGAGGATGTGTCTGAACCAACCTCTGTACAGAGTGATCTCTTTGGGGGACTCAAATACAGAAAGAAAAGTTTCTTTCCTGTAATTGACACACTAAAAGACTTGGTGTTATCAGAATGGAAGGAGCCAGAAAAAAGAATTTCTATCCCCAAAGAATTCCGAAATAGATTACAATTTGAGGACAATACTTTATGGGAGGAAATACCTAAAGTCGACATTCAAGTGGCTAAAGTAGTAAAAAAGACGGATCTCCCATTTGAAGATAGTGCCCAATTAAAAGACCCCCTTGACCGTAAATCTGATGCCTTACTTAAAAGGGCTTGGGAGACGTCTTCTTTAAATATTAAGACCAACATTGCCTCCACTTCTGTCGCCAGGACTTTATATTTTTGGTTGTCAGAATTGGAATCACACCTGGTAAATAAAACCTCTAGGGATTCCATTATAGAGTCTTTACCCCTCCTCAAATCTGCCACAGCCTTTTTAGCAGATGCTTCTGCTGAAGCTTTAAGGTTTTCGGCCAAAGAGGCGGCCTTGACCAATTCTGTCCGGAGATCTCTCTGGCTAAAACAGTGGGGTGGGGATACGAAATCTAAGTCTATGCTCTGCGGTATCCCATTCCAAGGTGAGTTTTTGTTTGGCAGCGAATTAGACTCTATACTAGAAAATGCTGCAGACAGAAAAAAGGGGTTTCCGATTAATAGAATTCCCCCTAAAAAACCTCCCTTTCCCTTTCCCTTTCGTTCCTCCAGGGAAGAGAAACCTCCCTTTAGGGGCAAAGGAAAGACAGGTAGATGGAGCTACACAAAAGGAGGCGCAGGTCGAGGGTTTTTCTCTAACCCCGACCACAAGCAGAGGAAACAATGACGTACAGGTGGGGGGGAGACTTTCCCATTTCAGGCCCGAATGGGAAAAAATCTGCCAAAACCCTTGGATTCTCCAGACCATCCAGTCAGGTTACAGGGTAGAATTTCTCCATATTCCCCCACAACATTTTCAGAACCCAAATCTGCCAGAAAGTCAAACTCTCCATCTCTGGACCAACATCCAACAATTGCTTCGGATGGATGTGATTGTTCCAGTCCAGGAGATAGAAAAAGGGGAAGGATTTTATTCCCCTCTCTTTTTGATAAAAAAACCCAATGGGTCTTACCGTCTAATTATAAATCTAAAAAAACTAAACAAATTTATAAAGTACAAACACTTCAAGATGGAGTCGATAAAGTCAGCGACCCCCTTGATAGGAAAAAATTATTTTCTTTGTACGATCGATCTAAAAGACGCGTACTATCACGTCCCTATTTGCCAGGATCACCAAAAATACCTAAGATTCACAGTTCGTTCCCCGGGGGGAAAAATACTTCATTTTCAGTTCAAAGCCCTACCATTTGGGATCTCTTCGGCACCCCGTATTTTTACAAAAATTATGGCAGAGGTAGTGGCCCACCTAAGATTGAAGGGCATAATTATAGTTCCTTACCTAGACGACCTTCTTCTAGTTGCAAAGACCAAATCAGACCTAAAGACCCACCTTCAGTTAGTCATAGGTCTCCTCCAGGACTTAGGTTGGGTCATAAACAGGAAAAAATCAGATTTAAAACCAGAGATGGTGAAAAAATTTCTAGGGGTAAAACTAGATTCCGTGAAGCAGAGTTCTTTCCTACCGTTAGAAAAGATCCAAAAAATAAAGGAAAACATAAGTCTCTTCCAGAGGAAAGAGTCGTGCAGCATTCGAGCAGCTCTGAGTCTTCTGGGCCTTCTGACGTCCTGTATCCAGTGCGTGTCTTGGGCTCAAAACCACACAAGGACTATGCAGGCTTGGACTATCCGGGTGTGGGACAAAAACCCTCTACATCTAGACCACAAGGTAAAGATTCCCCTTTTAGTCAAACATTCACTATCCTGGTGGAAGAATCCCATAAACTTAAAGAAGGGAGTTTGGTGGAATCCAAACCCAATCTTAACAATTCAAACAGACGCAAGCCTGTCAGGTTGGGGGGCTGCGTTGGCAGGCCACTATTTTCAGGGTCAGTGGGACAGCCAGACTTGTTCTAGGTCCTCAAACTTTCGGGAGTTAAAGGCAGTCCTAGAAACATTCAAAAAGGGCCACTTGCATATAAAAAATCAACACATAAGAATCCTCTCTGATAACACTACTACAGTAGCTTATTTGCGCAGGCAAGGGGGCACAAAGTCTAAATCTTTGTCTGAGTTATCACATCAAATTTTTAGGTGGGCAGAAACACACTTTCTATCCCTCTCAGCTATCCATCTCAAAGGTACAGAAAATATAGAAGCAGACTTCTTAAGCCGGGTTACATTAGATCCTCATGAATGGTCTTTAAACCCACAAACTTTCGGGGAAATCTGTCATATCTGGGGGACCCCAACCTTAGATCTTTTCGCAACCTATCTAAATAATAAATCCCCTAAATACTTTTCTTTAGACCATAGGGGCTCTCCTACGGGGTTAGATGCCTTCAGTCATACATGGGGGTCGGGGTTAGTCTATGCCTTCCCTCCCATACCTCTAATTCCCAAAATCTTGCAGAAACTAAGATCAGAACGGGCATTATTAATCCTTATTGCTCCATTCTGGCCAAAAAGAAGTTGGTTCCCGGTTATTCAGGAACTAGCTATAGATAATCCTGTTCATCTTCCTTATCGTCAGGATCTTCTTCTACAGGGTCCACTGTTTCATCAGGACGTGCGACATCTAAAGCTTACGGCCTGGATCCTGAGAGGGCATACCTAATGACCAAAGGCCTTTCTACCGGAGTGATCGACACTATTCAAGCAAGCAGGAAACCAGTGACTAACGCTATTTATGCCAAGATCTGGAAAAAATTCTGTACTTGGTGTGGGGATTATCCTCCTTCTCCAGAAAATCCAAACTTAGGCCAAATTTTAGATTTCTTACAGGCTGGGTTTTCTCTAGGTCTTAAACCAAGCACCCTTAAGGTCCAGATTTCGGCTTTAAGTATATATTTTGACCTTCCCTTAGCAGATCACAGATGGATCAGGAGATTCATTAAGGGCTGTTCCCGTATTAAACCACGTATACACAACCCAGTCCCTTCTTGGGATCTCTCTCTGGTCCTGAATATTCTCACAGAGCCCCCCTTTGAGCCTCTGGATTCTGCAAACATAAAAATCCTCACATTTAAAACTATCTTCCTGATAGCAATTACCACAGCACGCAGATTGGGTGAAATCCAGGCCCTCTCTCGCAGAGAACCCTTTTTAAATATCTTAGATGACAAAATAATTCTCAAACTAGATCCCCTCTTCCTCCCTAAAGTTGTGTCTGAATTCCACCGTAAACAGGAAATTATTCTTCCCTCCTTCTGTGCTAATCCTAAATCTGAACGGGAAAGGAAGTGGCAAACCTTAGATGTTAGGAGATGTGTTCTCTTTTACTTAGAAGCAACAAAAGAGTGGTGTAAAGATTCCAGTTTACTAGTTAACTTTGGGGGAAAGAATAGAGGGTTGAAAGCCTCAAAGGCAACCTTAGCCAGATGGATAAAATCCACTATATCTCTCTGCTACAAGACCACAAACACTTCCCTTCCGGGGGATATTAAAGCCCATTCCACTAGGGCCATGGCGACATCCTGGGCCGAAAAAAGGGGTGCATCTCTGGACCAAATATGCCGAGCAGCAACGTGGTCAAGTTCCTCGACATTTGCAAAGCACTATCGGTTGGATATTGCCTCCCAGGAGGACCTGGCATTCGGCAGGAAAATCCTGCAGGCGGTGGTCCCTCCCAAATAATGGGGTAATCTGGTAAGTCTCCAGGTGGGGGCCGTCATGGAACGTGGTGGAAATATGGAATTAGACTTACCGGTAATTCGGTTTCCACTAGTGACCATGACGGCCCCCCATTATTTCCCTCCCTTTCTTCCTTCTTGGAGATGGTTCTATGTGAAATTCCTTGCACTTGCATCCTTCCGGGTGGTACTTTGGTAGACACTGGTGTTGGGTGCTAGGGAGGAGCTTTTAATCTCTTGCGCTTCCTGTCCCTACAGGATATAGGAGCATCCTCCAGGTGGGGGCCGTCATGGTCACTAGTGGAAACCGAATTACCGGTAAGTCTAATTCCATATTTTCATTTCATCTATACAAGGGGCTGCCAACTTGTGTGATGCACTTTACAGCCATAGGCTGTAACTCCTAAAATTGAATTTTAATATTAAAAATTTGGCTAAATAAGTCATTTTCTGTTGACAACTCCTTATATTTTCTTTCTATTTATCAAGTTAAGTACAAGAGGTCAATGGTGTTGCCCATATTGTACTAACCCTGGTAAATTCTCCTTCTGCTAATTGGACCCACCAGCAGGCTGCTTTTAGAATTCCTAAGGCATCTCATGTCCTGTGGGTCAGGGGGCTGTGCAGTTATTGCTAAATGCCAGATTTTGCTAATCGCCAGATAGAAGGGGAAAAAAAACAAAAGTGAGGAATGGATGGAACAGCACTAGTATTTTTCACATTCATCATTACTCCTGGGTTTGGCTACAAAAAGAACAGCAATTCTTCTGTGGATAGGACAAGATGGGCAAACCTGTTTTTTTTTTTTTTTTTTACATATATGTATAATGAGTATTGTTATACGGGGTATCCCCCAAAAATGGGTGCAGCATGGTAAATGTTTTGTATGGTGGCATGATTCCCACAGGCTGCACACAGTGCAGTGGATGGGAATCACTTATTATATAGACATAATGCAGGCATGTTCCCTCTGCCAACTGAACAGCTGTGCTAGAACTGCTATAATGCCACCATACGTTTACACAGGCTGCACATGTTTGTGTGAAACAGCCCTGAGAAGTACAAAGACACTGCTTGCTTCAGGATGGCATCAATGTGTATGGGTCAGTGGAGGTATCCATTAACCTTGTGGGCAGCTGGCTGACAGCTCTCAGGGAATTATATTGCCAGCTTAGCTCACCATTAGGTTGCTGGAAGAGGATAAAACAATAACTTGATAACTTAATAAATAAGAGGGTCAAGAGCAGTTAAGAACCTATATACTTCAATGAGCTCTGTACATTTTTTTTTTTCTTTATACACTTAATATATTATAAAATTAATTCAGTTATACATTTCATAATTTGATAAGTACAATCTTCATATACACACACTTTCTCCCCCAAGTGTACAATAAAAGTAAGGCATGGTGTTTTAGCTGAGCCGTCTTAGTCTTTTACATTGCGTTTTCTCAGCCCATCAGAGGTATGTTCTGGAGTCACATCTTGCTCATCTTCACAATGAGTGGATAGATTTTCTGCAACAGGCAAATGAAGCTCTGCACCAACTGGCTTTGAAACATCACTTTCTACTTCTTCATCGGTTTCAGGTTTCTCAGTCTTGAGTGAATGAATGAGATCCTCAAGAGTATCTTCACAGGTTTGTTTTTCTGTGAAAATAAGAGCCTTGCTTAGAGACTCGGCACAGGCAGAGGAAGGAGTAACCTAAGCACAAAGATAAGCTGAGGGCTATAGCAAATAAACTGCTGCATATAAGTTACAAAGATGATAGGCAAAGTTGTTCCAAGTCCAAAGAACTATTGTTTTGTGGGAAACTAAAAAAAACTTTACAGTTCTTTAACTCTACTCTATCCTCCAACACCTACCTCTCTCAATTAAGCTTAGGATTTCACCTAAGTCTTCAAAAAGCAAAAGATAACATAAGGGAGAGTTTTAACCTTCACTCTTTCAACCTTTCCAGGACAGCTAATTTATCTACCATTACTTGATGAGAGTTTCCTCCATGTCACTACTTTTCATCCAGTTCCACCGCTTATACCCAACCTCACCATTGTGCTAATCTCTATAGCCTTTCGCTATCCACTGGTATTGTTCCATGTTCCTTAAAACATTCTGAAGGAAAAATTCTGCGGATCCATCTTTTCTGCTGCACAATCTCCCTACTTCCATTTCCTTCAAAACAATGTGTCCATCTGGAACCATCTTCCTACCTTTCCTCCAACTCGCTTTTTGACAACATACAATCTGGTTTCTGACCAGTCTCCAATGACCTACTGTTTGCCAAGGGCAACCACCAATACTCTGTTCTTGATCAGTCCTCTGCCTTTAAAACTGTCGACCATTCTCTACTGCTGCAGCTGCTGTGTTCCCTTGGCATTACTGACCTGACCCTTTCCTGGATGTCTTCATACCTCTCCAACTTTCAGTGTCTATCACTCCCATACTACCTTTTCACCCCCCAGCCCCTTGCAATTAGTGTCCCAAAAGAGGCCCTTCTCTATGCCATCTATACCTCTGGCATAGGACGGCTCATTATGTCCCACAGCTTTCAATACAACTACTATGCTACTATACACACAGATCTCTGGAATTCTTGCTAGAACATAGGTGATGTCTGGCCAGTGTGTCCATCAGCCATATCACCTAAATGGAGCTCATAATCTTTCCTCCGCCTAACCAATCCCTCCCACCAGACCGAATAGTCACAATTTATGGCTCCACAGTCCACAATTCATGGTCCCTAAAGTCTGCTGCCTTGGAGTTATCTTTGAATCTGCCTCATCCTTTAAGCCTCACATTTGGGCCCTTATTACAACCTGCTGCCTTATCACAAAGACATCTCTTGCATCCAAACCTTCCTCAATCCAAAGTCTACAAAATTACTAGTCCATGCCCTCATTATCTCCCACTTGAACTACAATGATATTCTATGCAGTATCGTCCCTCCAATCCATCCTTTACTCTGCCAACGACTTTATCCTTTACTTGCCCTGCTCCCTTACCTTTTTTCTCCATCTAGCTTACAATATAGATTGCAAGCTCTCACAAACGGGGTCCTCTTTCCACAAGTTCCTGATCACTGTAGTTTTGTACTTTAAACTTGCATTTGTTCTTGTCTTAATGTAATGTATGTGAACAATGAAATTAAAGTTGCTCTATAAAGAATAATTATTATTGTTAGACTTTTGACAATGTTGTTGGACTTTTAACACCCTTCATAGCCACAGAGCTATGAAGGGTATATGAAGAGGGCTCACAGGCTTAGCCCTCTTCAGACACAGATGGGCTTTGCTGCACATTGCAGCAAAGACCCATTACGAACACCCACAGTCGGTGCTTGCACTGTTTGCGGGTGTTAGCCTCTTGTCTGTCGCCAGCTTATGGGCGCCATCTTTATTGAGATGGTTGCTCCCCCGAACGTCATCAGGGCCGGCAATTGGCTGCCATGACAGCCTTGGGTCTTCATCAGACCTGAGGTTGCATGGTTTCTGAAGATTCCTTACAATGAGCCAGTGGCTCATTGTAATGAATCCTATACAAAAACATCATATACTGCAATAGAGTGGTATTGCAGTATATGGTAGGAACGATCAGGCCATGCGGCCATGCATATGTCACCCATGGCAATGGCCACACAGAGCGATTCCGCTCTGTGCACGGGGAAAAGATAAAGTATTTCCCGTGTATATGGCCCGTACACCATGCATTTCTATAGAGTGGTCACCCCTCCTCTTCTCCATGGCGCCGGAAGTATGCCCGTCCGGCTATGGCCCAGTGGGCATACGTTCATGTAAATCCAGCCTATGGTCGAATTCACCTAAACGTATGGGGATGTATACATGTCCCCCATAGATGGCAATAGGTGCATGGAGTGATATGGTGCAATACTCACACGTGCAGCACCGTACATGGGGAAAAAGATAGGACATGTTCTGTAGGACAGGCTGTGCATCTCTATGGAAAGGAGAGGGGTCACTCTTCCTCTCCGGCGCGCCGGCATTTGCCCGCCCCCAAACGTTTGTGTGAATTCCTGAGATAAAAGATCCCATGATAGTGGAAGCTGTTATAGTGACAAAAGGGGCAAAAAAGTCTTATGTAGACCTGTAGCTTTTAAATGGGGTGCCCAAAAGCTCATATAGTTCATAGACTACTTCCCATATTGTGTATATGGCTTGGCACAAAGAATGTTCATTTTAATACATAGTTGTATTTGATTCCCATTATTTAGAGCTTTACCTGACTTGCTGAAATTTGATCTATCCATTCCGCTTTTCTTCATTAATTGTCTGATAGACAGCAGCTGAGTCATAATTTCATCTTTCTGCTCCATGGCCAATGAATTTACACTAAAAATAAGCACATAGACTGGGCAAATCATTACTACAGTATACATGTCAACATTACATTGCAACAACCAAAGTATCCTTACACCTATGGGGATGCTGCATGATATCCTGAGGCTGACCTGATGGAGAGATGGAGAGCCTCTGCACTCCGGTGACCATTTTAAAATTCTAATTTTAAAGCTTAGCGTCACCAATACGTAGGACTATCTTCTATAATAAGGCCAGGGACATGGTATAAAAATGTTCTGCTGCAGGACCTCAAACACATATGCAGCAATAGGCAAAAGGGGGGAGGGGGAGAGTACAATATCAATTTAGAAGAGAATAAAACATTGCTAAAAGAAGAGAAACATTTTGAGTTTTGGATCCATGGGTTGTCAATTTCTGATTCACATGGCGATTTACACCTTTTGAAAGTCGCAGTATTTTTGGCTTCTCCCCCCCCACCCCCCTTCCCCACAATTGTTGGACAACTGAGAAATGCCTGCTAAGAAGATTTAAAAACTTAGAAAACTCCCATACATGGCTTTTCAGATGCAGTTTTAATTGCACATCAGCTGTAACATCTGAAAACAGCAAAGAGACAACAAAGTGCAGGGTAAGAGCAGCAGATAAAAGCAAGAGAGAAGCAAAAAGGAGCTACAGTGGGTCTGTCACCGAAATTTAGATTTTAGATTGAACAAGATGAGATTATAGAAGCTATCGCTTACAAAACTCATGCAGTTCGGTCAAAAGGCATGTGTTTCAAAATGCACATTTTATCACATGCCACAGAAACATTACATTTTGGGATACAGGGAACCCCTTCTAAAGTTAAAGAAAATAAAAGATTATCCAAACACATTTTAGGGCTCCCATTTTAAAACATCTGTGGGAATTTTTAATTAATGAATCACTTTAAGCTTCTCCATCATGGCGCTTTTGGAGGTTTGCTCCTTAAAGGGAACCTGTCTCGAGGGACCTCATTTTCATTAAAGACAGGTTGTAAAAGCCCATCACACCAGCAGTGCAAATATGCCTCTCTGCCTTTTCTAAGCATTTGCATTACAATATAATTGTGTGTTATAACTTACCTTGCTCCCTGACTAAATCCTGGGGTAGTCACAGGGGCTGGGATTTGGTTTGGATGCATTTAAAAAATAAACAACATGTGACTTGTCTGAGCTGCAGGCTGCCTCCGTTGTTGTGCTCCTGTACAGCTCCTCCCTCTCCCACCGATCTCAGCTCACCAGGATTTCACTTCTGAGAAGGACATTTGTGGCGTGCCCGGCACCTCTCGATGTTACCCTGCTGGCTCGAATAAAGATTGCATTTTTTGGTGAGTAACCCATCTTCTTCCTTCTTCCACTCTGGACTTCTGAGAAGGAGCAGGGGGGAGAAGCTGTACAGGAGCACAAAGGTAGGGGCCAAGCTTTGAGGAGCAAGTAACACAGACCAGTCACATGTTTTTTGAAATGCATCCAAACCAAAGTCCAGCCCCTGTGACTACCCCAGGATTTTTGTCAGGAAGCAAGGCAAGTCATAACACATAATTATATTGTAATGCAAATGCTTAGAAAAGGCAGAAAGGCATATTTGCACTGCAGGTGTAATGGGCTTCTGCAACCTGTCTTTAGTGAAAATGAGGTCCCTGGTGACAGGTTCCCTTTAAAAGATTGTGACAAGGTCACTATTTAATTGGAGAGAAAATGAGTGCTCATTTGTATTACAGCGACCACAGTGTGAATTAGGACAAAAAGGAAGCTGTTTTTCATGTGTTGGTCTCTGGGAAGAACTGGTAGAGGACTCTAATTGCTGGAGTGGAAACAAGTGTGATCAGTGCTCCAAACCAAAGCTTCCACATTGCAATGGGTCTAACAATGCACCAGGTGTGCAATCCCTTAAAGAAGGGTGTGGAGCAGTCAGAAGTCGCTCTCTACCTGGAGACACAGAGGCTGGACTGTTTGGGAGCCACACGTGAGTGACACAGGGTTACTGAACGTATGTTTCATGCTGGCAGGGAGAAGCCCTCCAGTGGCTAGTGAGGGCCGCCAAGTGTTTAGTTAGAGCCGGACAGGCAAGGATTTTATTTGATGTTTTGTTTGTTACTGCTGTTTTTGCTGGAATAAATGCACAGTTTCAACTTTAATCCTGCTGTCCAAGAGAGCTTTGTCATTGCTGATCCCCACATTTGAGCTGAACCCCTACAATTGGTGGAAGATGCGGGCAGGTTGCTAGCGGCAACGGCATGACAAAAGCTGCGGATGAACTTTAACATTATGGAAATTTAAAGGGCCAGAAGCTTATGTCTTGTGTCTTATGTCAGCAGGCCATGCTCCAGCAACAGGAGGAGAGGTCCTACCAGCAGCAGGCCATGCTCCAGCAACAGAGGGAGAAGTTCCGCCAGCAGCAGGAAGAGTCCCGAGCCAAGTTCCAGCTGATGATGGAAAAGTTTAGTGGTATTGTGGCAGTTTTGCTGGTTTGCAAGGGTACCCGGTTGTCCAGCGTTCCACACCGGCTGCAATAAAAATGGCTGTGACGTCTAAAGGTCCAGATGCAGGGAATAAGAGTACTGTTGCTATGGACAACCAACAGGAGCCATGTTGGGGATGTCTTCAGGTGGATCGCTGCATGAAAGGATGTCCTGTTGCTAAGAGGCCCAGTGTTTTGTTGGAGGTGCCATCTAGGAGGAGTAATACTGTTGCTACAAGCAACCAACCTCAAAAATGTATGGACACATGGGATCGATTTTCTGCAACAGAGGAATTGCTACATACAACCCAGCACCGATACCAAACCCCATGTAAAGTGAAATATCCAGGAGTTCCTGGTAAGACTGTTTGGGGCTTTAAGGGAGTTGGGAGGAGTGTAAACACTGTGAAAAATAATGTTACAGTGGGCTTGGGAAAGCCAGAGGTACATAATTATGGACTAACCAAAGGGCTGGTGAAGTGTGCGTGTTTCCAGGGGCTTGGGCACGTTTCCATTGACTGTCCATTAATGGTTAAACCCTCTGCTGGTTCTAATCAGAAGCTCAATGAGGTCAGAGGGAACCAAACTCCTGAACCTGTGATGACACAACAGGTGCAACATCCAAGAAAGTCATTTGAATGTACGGTGGGTGGAATCCCATTAGGGGTTAGTTTGGTTCCAGACCAAAAGATTTCCAAAATCAGGCCAGAACTATTACTGTTTCTGGATGTTGTTCTTGAAACCCGCAAGACTGTGACTTTAAACTTTGACACTTAGTTTGGAACATGAACTTGTTAAATCTGATGATATTGATGTGGAGATTGTGCTAGGCCGAGATTTCAAGTTCTGTGGGAAAATTCTGGGGGAAAATGATGTCCTTGCTAACCCTGATGTTTATCCGCAGGAGACAAATTCCCCAGAAAGTGCTGAGATCTCTCAGAAAGAACCTGCATCCATAGAGCCTTTACCTGATGATAAAAATGTGTGTAGTGAAATGCTATGTGATAACAATGTCACCCAGTATTCCTCTGGTGTACACTTGCAGCCTCACAGTGCAGAGTCTGTAGACTTGGTGGTAGGTGCTCTAGAGCCTGTGGAAATGGAAAATGACATAGAATTGTTAAGCACAGATGTGTCTAAGTGCTCGAGGGCGCGCCCAGAGGTTGTGGCTGGTGATGGTGAAAATTCACTGTGTGAGAAAAATGTGCAATCACATGAGGTCAATGTGGTTGCCAATGGTAACACAGAAAATGTAATGTCTATGCCAGTGTTAAGCAATAATAATGTATTTGCTAATATAGACCAATTATCTCCTACACTGACAGAGAACAATGATAAGATGGACATTTCTGTGGGGGAAGAAAATGTGGTGGTAAATGTATTTTCCAATGTGACCACACAAGACAGGGAGGTACATAATGGTGGGGAGATTTGTACTGACCATGTAACACTCCTCTCACATAACACGTGTGCAAGTGATGGAAGTGATGCTGAGTGCTGTGTGGAGATGACTGATTGTGCTGTGGACTCCTCAGGTTTGACTGAACTGAGTAAATCAAGCAGCAGAGATCTGTCATTGCATTCAGAGAAGTGCCCTGGTGTGAATGAAGCCATAAGTGATGGAGGTGCATTTCCAGTTGGAAGAGTCAGTGAGGTGGGTGCACTTGTAGTGGCTATGGCACCTGTCAGTGAGGTGGGTGCACTTGTAGTGGCTATGGCACCTGTCAGTGCTGAAACGCTCAGTACTAAACCAGATAAATATGGAATAACTTCCCTAGAAGTAATTATTACTGATGTTATGGAGTATGACACAGACAGGCGCGATTGTGATAGAAATAGTGTGCAAGAGGACAAGATTTCACCCCTAGAAATTGTGCCCCCTGCAGGCAGTGATAATGAAAGAGATAGTGATTGCTGTGTAGCGCTTGATCATGTCAAAGGGATGAAGGGAGCCATGGATATGGATTTCAGCCCTGGTTCTGTGAGTTATGCTGCAGAGCAGGATGAGGGTCCTGACAGCTTTGTAGAAAGGACCTCTACCTTGAGTGAGATACACAAACTGAGTGTGCCTGAGAATTGTAATGGGAAAGTGATCTTTGCTGACCCGATGGGACATTCAGGTGATAAAACAGAGGCAGATTCCTTGGTTTCCAATGTGGAGGGAAGCGTAGCGTATGGAAGTGGTTACATTTCTGTGAATCTGGTGTCTACTACAATAACTTCTCTTGATTTTCAGTTGTCTATAAATGCTGGGAATGGTAAGGATTACAGTACAGAGGATAGTAGTGATGCATGTATGTCTGTCATGGACACTGGCTGTTCTCATACACAACTGATGACTGTGAGTGGTGATCAGAACACTAGCTTGCAGTTTGGAACAAATACTTCAGAAGATATTGGGCTGATTATATTGTCCTCAGGCCATGAATATAAGATACATGAGGCACATATGGAGTGTGTGCATGTATCCTGTGCGTTTAATGTGGCACCAACTGCACAGTCCATATTGCAAGATGACGTGTCCAAGGTTGCTTTTGGAAGCTTGAAGTGTGGTGTGACTGATTCCAAAAACTGTTTGCCCATAAAATACCTGTGTGTGCAAGAAGTGGCGGCTGAGAACTGCTTTATCCAGACAACATTATACATGGACGACATCCCACGCAAGAAACCTTATTACAAGGGGGTGAGCATGTTACACAAGAAAGATGTCCATTTAAAATTTGGAAAATTTGACCCTGGAGGTTGTAGTCAGGTGATCCCACCTACGGTTGTGATCAAAGGGGGGGATATGTGACAAGGTCACTATTTAATTGGAGAGAAAATGAGTGTTCATTTGTATTACAGCGACCACAGTGTGAATTAGGACAAAAAGGAAGCTGTTTTTCATGTGTTGGTCTCTGGGAAGAACTGGTAGAGGACTCTAATTGCTGGAGTGGAGACAAGTGTGATCACTGCTCCAAACCAAAGCTTCCACATTGCAATGGGTCTAACAATGCACCAGGTGTGCAATCCCTTAAAGAAGGGTGTGGAGCAGTCAGAAGTCGCTCTCTACCTGGAGACACAGAGGCTGGACTGTTTGGGAGCCACACGTGAGTGACACAGGGTTACTGAACGTATGTTTCATGCTGGCAGGGAGAAGCCCTCCAGTGGATAGTGAGGGCCGCCAAGTGTTTAGTTAGAGCCAGACAGGCAAGGATTTTATTTGATGTTTTGTTTGTTACTGCTGTTTTTGCTGGAATAAATGCACAGTTTCAACTTTAATCCTGCTGTCCAAGAGAGCTTTGTCATTGCTGATCCCCACATTTGAGCTGAACCCCTACAAGATGTTGAGGGTTATTTTATGGAGTTTTAATATTTTGTATTAAGTTGGTTGCAGATGATTGCTTGGGGTCTGTAACATTAAAATAAGTCACTTTTCCCATTTTGTGAGTAGGGGGTATCTGTCTCTATAGCCGCAAACCCCCCATTAGTAGACGTCTCTAACAAAGTTTTGTCAAGTAAAAGCCTCGCTTAGATTACACGTGTTGCAGGTAGAATCAATTTTACATGGCATTACTTACCAATTAGATAAAGGATCAAGCTGGGTCAACAAAGAATTTAGCATCTTTTCTGTTTGAAACAAGTGTTTTTCTAATTCCAAAAGCTGGTTTTCTGAAAAAAAAGGGACATTTAACTTCATCAATTAAAAATACCCAAGATCTTTCCATGGAGCAAAGCAACGACAAACTAAATTTAGGATGGCTTTCATGGGAAACCCTCAATCAGTAACACAGCATGCCTCACATGGACTACTCCTCCCCATGCCTCTATGGAGGCAAGCAGTGATTTCATGTGATAAGATACATAAATGGGGTACAGTTTGCAAATGTTCGTGGGTAAAGGAACTAAGATGACATCACCCTAGTCACGTAACATGCAGTGCTAAATGTGGAGGAGGCACCATTACCAGCGCTGTATCAGACACTGAGATATGGGGATGGGTTGGCGTCGAAACCGGTCGAAAGCAGTAAACAAACAGGGGCACAGCCCAGAGAGATGACGGTGCGGGACACCAGGAGGAACCACGGAGGCAAGTACAAGTCTTTTTTTTTTTTTCGGCAGCACCCCCGCACATATATATGTTTTTTATAGGTCTTGGACCACTTTAATAGGACACTAGAATTGTGTTTCTAGGTGCCGGGGTTCAGAAATGGATTGCTGTTTTCTAGAAGAAATACGGCATATAGTATCAATTTAGAAGACAATAAAGCACATTTATATGCTTGTCACATATGTGGCATCTGCACTTGGCATGTGCAAATAAGAAATATATATAGTCTTATGGCAGTCAAGAGGGTTAAAAAAAAAAAAAAAAAAAAAAATAATAGACCAGATTAAATCCTGGAGGAACATATTTTATATTAGGCATACACATTTGATGCCTGGAATAACATCACTAACAATGGACTTTATTGAATTTTGTTTAAGTTTAACAGGACTTATGAGGATGGCCAAGTACAGTGGCCTTATCCTGTGGCTAGGTAATAAGTGTTGTTCATGAAAGAGATCATGGATAATCTCTTTGAAGGAATCCTGCAGTCCTGTATGGCCACCTATATAAGAAATATTATACTTTCTGAAGAAATAAAGTACCTGTTGCCTTGGTTTTTTTCTCATCATCTCTGGAGGATTTTAATTTATTCTTCTCATTTGACTTCATCTTAAAGATAAAAAAAAATGTGTTTACTGACAAATTAACAAGAGAATGCTATGCACATTCTTACGTTCTGTAATACTATACACTTTCGCTGGAACTGTATTCTTTTAGGCCTCAGAAACAGGTTAAACCAGCACAATGGTGATGGGGGTGGAAACAAATCTCAAAACATGTACAAGAAGCCATAGACTGGTATATCCACTATTTATTGTGAAGGGGGGAATATATTCCAATTATAGGATATAACACTAGAAATGGTAACAACCTGGTGACCAGCAGCTCATGCTGCACATTTAACTAACCAATTCCTGCAGTGGGATGCCTTGCAATTGCAATTTTAACCAATATTTGGAGGAGAAATTTCTACAATGGTTCCCAAAAAGAACATTCATACTGTTTTTCCAAGAAGCTTTTCTTACTTTTCTCCCAGTCTACAACGGTGCAGAATCTTTATTGAATTTTTTTCCAAACCTTGTACATTGATGTACATTGATGACCCATTTTTAGGTTAGGGCATTCTTATCACATAAGTGGATTCTACTACCGGACACTCATTGATCAGTAGTCTGTGGCTGCCCCTAGTGCAAGTACCAACATAGATAAATGTGTTGTATGAACGATTCCTGTTCCTGTGTTGTGTCAAACTGTGTTACTTCCAGTACCATAGTATTCCCTGCTATGGCACCACTAAAAACCCACATGGGTATTTGCCAACTTGTTTTTAAAGGGGACCCAAATAAATATGACATTGTATGTGATGTAGTCTTTCTGCAAAGAAATCTTCATTTTAAAGTTTGTCATTAAAACTATTTGCCGTTGTGGTTGTTTATAAACATTACTGTAATGTTTAACAAACAATTGTTTGCCATTTATTAAACCGGCTCTGAAGTTCCTCCTTAGCAATGCTGTAAATGAGCATTGCTAAGGGTGGTCTGTATTCTGTGTGTCTGTCTGCTACTTCTTACCACAGAGGCTTGTGACTTATAGAGATGCATATTGGTCTATTAACATAACCATCTATAAAATGCTGCTTACAGCTCTCCATACAAGGTTACATCAGTTGCCTGCTGCACAGCCTTCTTCTCCCAGCCAGCTGTGGCTCTCTCTTCTGCTCTCATTACAACCAACGTGTTCTTCAGTGTGTTAGCACAAGTCAAGGAGAGAGCTGTAAGCTGGCAGGGAGAGGAGAGCCTCAATACTGGAACCAGGAGCAGGGCAAGTATGCTTTGTTTGTCGTGGCTCTTCCCCACAAGGGTTTTTTTTTAAGATTTTTGAGAAACCCCTGCAAATCCAGCAGGATGTATGGTACCTGCCCATTGCTTTTGCTTCTTCAACAAATAAGTGCTGCGGCATTATACCGCATGATATACACAGATGTCCTTAGTGATATCATTGGGACACGCTGGATAGAGCAATCAGATTCTTACTTTTGAAAACTTGTAGGCAGCAAAAACTGCCACTCCTACAGCATAAAGCGGCATGAGTGTGAATGCCATGCTGTGGTTCGTCCCAGTCTTCTCTGTATTTAGCTGTTTTTCCATCTCACTTTTTATCTGATCAACGGCATTATTATTAGGAAATTCTTTTCTAGGAGGAGGACGTTTTCCTTGGTTCTCTAGAACAAACAAGAAGATGAAACAATGAGATTCTATTACCAGCGCTGTGGAGTCGGTAAGCCAATCCTCCAACCCCAACATATACATGGGGCATGTTTATCACTATTATGATACAATAACCAAGTTTTTAAGGTAGAACATAAAAACATATCTATTGGAATACAATAGATATCTGGCTTTTCTCTAGGAAAAGCGCAAAGTGTTTCACAACACAATGCTGCACAGTCTAGCAGTGCTAGATAACAAAGGCTTAGCTTCTATACCTATAGTATTTTTTCATATGTGCGTTTCTTTATTTCTAAATTTGAGATGTTAGAAAACAGTTTCCCCTCTTACTCTATGTACATAATCCATCAGAGCAGCTCTGAGCACCTCTACAAACCTGGTCTCAGAAGAAAAGCAAACTTAAGTATAAAGCTGTATACAGAGAGAACATACACGAGAACATACACTGGACAACCCTGCCTTCATCCACTTTTCCTGATCACTATAGCAGTTTCCCTATGATGTGTAGGGGAGGAGCTTCACTACTGAGCATGAGCAAAAAGTGCATCCACGTTCATCTCAAATAAAAGGCTACATCCTTAAATGGAACCTGTCACCAGAGGGCTGCCTGTAGAGACCGTAAAGTATAATGTAGAACATGTTAAAAAATCTCAATCTAAATTTATTATCTAAATTTCTGGGGTTTTAATAAATTCACTAAGATTGTGAACCCGATATCCTGCATGTGTCGCTTCCCCGCTCAGGTCCGACAGAGTTCACCTTCTTCTTCCACAATTTGAAAGTTAAATCCTGCGCTCAGGCTGAATCAGCCGGATCGTCCGTCGGGCTGTCCACCCCTCCCCGAATTCTGTTGCATGAAAGCCATTTTGTAGTTGGGATAATATAAACATATCTGTAAGAAAGGCTTCTGAGAAGAAATAGTTTATGATTTATTAACCTGTTTGGAGAATGTCCTGGTAAATTCATTATGGCCAATAGCATTGCAGTATTCTATCACCTTGTCACGCCCTGTTTGATATATTCAACTGAGGACTAAAACTAGGGGAAGATTTTACATTCACTAAGCGACTGATGTGTCTTGGGTTTGCTCTCGTCCCGGTACTGGGCAGCCATGAAAGTTAATTTGAAAGTCACCTTGCAATGGGGGGTTTGAGCCCCAGATAAAAATCTCTGACAATAATAAATATATATATAAATTTTTTATTATTATTTAGTAGTGTAGTATTTTTAATGTAGTATTTTGTCAGTTTTATATGTCCAGAAAATGTCTGTTGCTGCCCCTACCACTGAAGTTATCAAAGCATCAAGTAAACTCTTATGCCTCCAGGATTAAAGTGATGGAAACTGCTCAGACTCTCCTCCTCCTCTCCTGCCTCCCTAATTTACTGAACCTGGCACATGGGTCCATGGATAGCGCCCATCAGCTCTGAACCTCTGCTGAAGAGGATACTCAGAGCAGGATTTATAGAGGACAGGGCACTTGTGTGTCAGTGTAGTATAAGGTATATATTTGCACAGACAGAAATATGAAACTACTTTGTTTTTGTATGCAAATTCCTCTCCACTACTTGTATGGAGAGAAAACTCTAATGAAATAAAAGCCTTCCATTAATGCTAATGGATCCACCTCACCACATACAATCAATACTATCTAGTCTGCGACCAGGAATGGAGACGAGCCCTTTCTGGGGAGGATTTCTCTGGAAAAAGTTACCACAGCCTGAAGCACAATGTAAGTACAGAGCAGGAATCTAGAAAGGTTGGTTTTACCATAGATTAGAGTCATAGGAAATAGCAGCAGAACAGGATTTTCTGTACAGAATGTCGCTGGCTGTCTCGGATCCTCATGAAGTGGTCAAACATTTCTATGGAAACACACAAGTGATCGGGCCGAGGCATGCCCCCATAAGCTAGTGGCACGTGTGACTGCACCCCAAACACTAGGTTGACATGTGATGTGCCCCTTTGGTTATTTAGATAGATACAGGGTAATACTGTGAATGCAGATATGGAAATCTTACATGAGGGTGGTGGATGCAGATATGGAAATGATGCTGGCGTGTGCTTTGGCGCTTCGATCCAGATATGGGAACAATAACAAGGAGATGGTGGTGGATACGGATTTGGGACTGATAACATGAGGGTTGGGGTGGCAGCCGATATGGGACTGATGACATGTGGGGTGGCAGCAGATATGGGACTGATGACATGTGGGGTGGCAGCAGATATGGGACGGATGACATGTGGGGTGGCAGCAGATATGGGACGGATGACATGTGGGGTGGCAGCAGATATGGGACGGATGACATGTGGGGTGGCAGCAGATATGGGACTGATGACATGTGGGGTGGCAGCAGATATGGGACTGATGACATGTGGGGTGGCAGCAGATATGGGACTGATGACATGTGGGGTGGCAGGGGGGGCAGTGGATACAGATAAGGGGACAGTTAGGTAGAGACATGGGAATGACAGTCATGCTGCCAGTACATGGATCCAGCCCTTCTGCCCACATCCACCTGTACACACCCTATGTGTAGCCCCATTACCTCTGGGTGCGGAGCGGCCCTGCATGGGTGGGCGCATGCTCCTGGGGTCCTGCCTGCCTGGGTTCCTCTCTGCTCCTCCGAACATCCTGGGCAGCAGGAAGCAGGCACATACCGCCAGGGACAGGGCGATGAGCAGGTGCTGGGAGCTGGAGAGCACCATGATGCCTACACCTTGTCATCCAGCAGCCTGACACTGTGTGCGAGGAAGCCCCGCCCCGCACACAGTGACGTGGCTATACCTCGGGGATGTATGTACGGAGCTCTAGAAGGGCACGTGACACGCCAGTTTCCGCAGAAGGCTCCAGTAAGATTCCCGCTGCCTATAACACTACACTAATGGCAAGGGAACGCAGTCACATGACAACTGAAAGCCAATAGGATCTCTAAACTGTGCGTTCAGCCGTGGAACGCAAACACTCCCTTGCGTCGCATGGTACGTTTCCATGGTTACAGGTATCGCACCTTGTTACTTCCAAGTTGGGCTGTTTCTGTTTCCTTCTGTTGAGGTCACCAGGAAATCGCACTAGAGAAGGTGAGTCCGAGTGTCTGCGGCACCGCATTATAGGCCTTATAAGATGCCGCAAATATCACACTGTGGAGAGGGGAGTCGTACATCTCTGTAATGTTCATCGGAAACTAGTTGATGTATCTTTTACATCTCATGAGGCCACTGTATTTGTAAAATGAAATATCATGTCATTGTAATGACACATGGCCACCAGCAGGGAATGTAGTAAAACAACAGAATAATGAATGCTCATCTCTCTGACTCTGATTGTGGAGCCTGCAGGGGTGACTCTTGATCGCTGCAGCCTATCATTATCCTCAGCTGAAGCCAGTGATATCCTGCTGGCAGTTATGTGCTGTGCCCTCATATCACAATCTCTGTATGAGGGAAGAATGATGACACATTGGAATTGTAGTGCAGGAGAAATGAAGCACTGGTGGTGCAGCATGGTGGCTTAGTGGTTAGTATTACAGCCTGGCAGTGCTGGGGGCCTGGGTTCAGGTCCCAAGGTCAACATCTGCAAAGAATTTGTATGTTCTCTGTGGGTCCTCTGGTTTCCTAACACACTCCAAAACATGTTGGTAGGTTGATTAGATTGCGAGCCCCATTGGGTACAGGGATCAATTTGGCAAGTTCTGTGCAGTGCTGCATAGTCTGTAGGCGCTATATAAATAAAGGAATTATTAAGTTACCTAATGGTCGGTGAGACTTACTCCTCTGGAGTGAGAGGACCTCCTTTAGTTGTGATGTTACCTCATGGACACACATGCAGTTTCGCATTTCTATCGCCTGATTCCTGTTGTACGTGGACAGTGTGATACCTGTTAAGATTCCAAAAGTAGCCTCTTCTCACAGACACTCCAGGGCTGTCATGTAAACCTCCCAACATTTCTATCCCTATTCACAACAAAAATGGATGATTTCCCTTTCTCTCTATTTCAGTATTTTTCAAGATGAATTTGGAGATAAAAGGAATATCCGCCAGTCCTCGAGGTCAGACTCACATCTCATCAAAGACTACTCTTGCCAAGGTACTTGAGAGGATTCACATTACAGCTCCCAGTGTGGAATCATAATCATCTACTACAGGGTCATTTCTCCGAACATGACATGAAAAGTGGATGTGGTAGGATTGTTGTAGAGGAATGATAGCTCATGTATTTTATTTTATAAGCAATGCAATGAGGGCTGCAGTTTATTCAGTGCTCAGAGACTTGGTTGACAATTGGTAAAATGATGAGGATACATCATTAGAATGCTTAGTTAATGATTTAGCTATGAGCTTTTACAAAAAAAAATGTTAAACAATGTTTATGATGTATATGTGCTATATCAGTAAATAAAAGCATGAATGTAGCACAGAGCTCAACCAAAACCACAGGGTGTCACCAAGTATGTATCCAACAAGGTGATCAGTATTAGTGGTAAAGAAACTTTGAATAAATGACTTAATTGTAAAGAAATGAAAGACCATTGCTCAAATCATGTGGACTATAAAATACCAGTAATTCTGGTAAGGGTTAAGAGTCACCCATGTATTGGACATAGAAGCATAATGAGGGAACTGAGCGTTATAAAGGTGGATCTTGCTGGCCTAATGGATCAGAGGATATAATGGTTAGTTACAAGATATGTCCACATGGTTCCATCAATACTGTGACTTACCTCTTCCTAATTTCTTAGTTTCTGACCCTATTCTGTATTTGCCAATTTCGCACCCAGTTATACTTACAAGTGTCCTGCTTTTATGCCAATTTCCTATTCGTTATCTGGCACTTCAGCACCACTCATCGGGAGAACTAAAGATTTGGAATGAGAAAATAGTATTACCCACCCTCT
Source organism: Engystomops pustulosus (assembly GCF_040894005.1). Lineage (NCBI taxonomy): Eukaryota > Metazoa > Chordata > Amphibia > Anura > Leptodactylidae > Engystomops > Engystomops pustulosus. Next base: position 93,477,254 of record NC_092414.1, on the reverse strand, counting down.
CCTTAATATCTGCTGCTGCCAAGTGGAAAGTGAAGCCTAATTCTAAGCAGTGGCCTGGTGATGTGGTGTGGTATTGTATGGTATGATTACCGCATCCAGGAAGTTTATAAGCTGATCTCTCCACATATTTCACCTTTTACTTTGATTGAATAGAGTGTGGAGGGAACAGTTGGGGGAGGAGTGGTTGCATGCTATAGCTCACCATAGAGTCACTGGAAGCTGCCCCGAGGCTTTGAATATTATTTTATTTGAATCCAATTTATTAAAAGTCACCCCAGTATTAAGTAGAAAATGACCAATAACCCAAAAATAGTTATAAAACAGAAAAATAGAACACACACACAAAGCATAATGTAGCGGCAAAAAAACTAGAGGTCATGAACATATCATGAGACATACATAAATGGCAGATGATGTATAGCTATCTAAGCTGAGATACACACAAAGTTCAGACTACATAAGTAAATGGACACACCGCCACTAGTATCAAAGCCATATGAGCCACATCTTTCCTCAAGCAGTAGTATGGTATACAGACCCTAGTGTGCTGCACTCCCCGACACATGTTACTACTACTACTACCACCTCGCTGTACATATTGAATAATGTAGTAGACTATGGACCAGTAGACCATACAGTAGAAAGAAAAATGGACACTACTGGATCTGCTCTACAAAGGACCAGGATCTGATGTGCTCTGAGGTGAGGGTGGGTTAGGTTGTGTGTAGAACTTGTACACCCCAATCAATAGGTTGCATCCAATAAATCCAGGGGGTCACTGTCCTGTGTTTTTTTTTACCTCTTTGGTTGTTACATAAATAGTATAAAATAGCTGGGCTGAGTCCTGAGCATTGTGAAAGGATGATATGGGATAACCCATCAAAGGTTGCTGACATGTGAGTGTGGAACCATAGATCTGGTGGGAGGGAGGTTTTATGCGGAAGAAGATTATTAGTTCCGTATTTTCCATGTTAAGTTTTAGAAAAGCAGGAAGAGAACAAGGACATGACTGATGGACACTCTGGAACAATGGATGTGTTGTGTGATTAAAGACATGGGTTTCAGCATAGTATTAGTATTGAGTAATGGGTCTTAAAAAGAACCTGTCAGGCAATTTAACCCCCAAAACTAAATATATTTTCATAAACTGCCATTAGAGAGCATTGCCTCTATCCCCTCATTGTCCCTCTACATGCCTGTAAACTTAAAGGACATCTAATACCAGGATGGAAGACTGTATGCTTGAAGGGCTCCAGGCTACATTAACACCTGTGGAGCCCCTCAGGCTCATTTGCATACATCCCTTCATCCTGGTGGTAGATGCCCTTTAACCCCTTAACGACTTGGCCTTTTTTAGTTTTTTCACTTCCATTTTTCACTCCCCACCTTCAAAAATCTATAACTTTTTTATTTTTCCACATAAAGAGCTGTGTTATGGCTTATTTTCTGCGTAACAAATTGCACTTCATAGTGACGGTATTTAATATTCCATGGTGCGTACTGGGAAGCAGGAAAAAAATTCCAAATGCAGTGAAAATGGTGAAAAAACACATTTGCGACGTTTTCTTGTGGGCTTGGATTTTACAGCTTTCACTGTGTGCCCCAAATGACATGTCTACTTTATTCTTTGGGTTGCTAAGATTATGTGGATACCAAATTTGTATATGTTTTATAATGTTTTCATACATTTAAAAAAATTAAAACCTCCTGTACAAATTTTTTTTTTTTGATTTTGCCGTCTTCTGGCGGCAATAACTTGTTCATACTTTGGTGTACGGTGCTGTGGGTGGTGTCATTTTTTGCGACTTTTGATGGTGTTTTCATTGCTATCATTTTTAGGACTGTGCGACCTTTTGATCACTTTTTATTAATTTTTTTATATTTTCCAAAAAAATTTAATTTTTGACTTTGGACGCTATTTTCCGTCACGGGGTTAAACGCAGTGAAAAACCGTTATTATATTTTGATAGATCGGACATTTTCGGACGCGGCGATACCTAATGTGTTTATGATTTTTACTGTTTATTAATATTTATATCACTTCTAGGGAAAGGGGGGTGATTTGAATTTTTAGGTTTTTTTATTATAATTTTTTTTTTTACTTTTACTATTTTTCAGACTCCCTAGGGTACTTTAACCCTAGGTTGTCTGATCGATCCTACCATATACTGCCATACTGCAATATGGCAGTATATGGGGATTTTACTCCTCATTCATTACAATGTGCTGATAGCACATTGTAATGAATGGGTTAAAACGAGACAGCTGTCATGGCAACGGATCACCGCTCCCCGTGACGTTATCGGGGAGCGATGATCCGCGGCAAGATGGCGGCGCCATCTTTCTGAAGCCTCCGGCAGCATTGCCGGCGGCGATCGTAGTGAAAGCACCCACGATCGGTGCTAGCACCGATCGCGTGTGTTACCGGTAAGCCTTTGCAGCAAAGTCTTATCGGCCCGCGAGCCCTCTCCATGCACCCGGACCCGTCGGGAAGGGGTTAAGCAATCAGGTACTAAAGCTGTATGTAAATGACCTGATAGAGGTCCAATGAATCATTATTATATTCAAAAGTTGAGCTCAAAAGTGGGAGGTACAGCCACATCACCCAGTGCTTGACTGACATACTGTATAATCATGTGACACTCCTGGTGCTGGCTCCTCTATGCGCTTCCTGGTGCTGGCGCCCCCTGCAGCCTGTGTGTGTGTGCATGAGATACTCCTATACACATGACTGGCAGCCTGTATAATGATGTGACACTCCTGGTGCTGGCTCCTCTATGTACTTCTTGGTGCTAGAGGCCACGCCCCTGTATGTGTATTAGATACTTCTAAACACATGACAAACAGAAGGTATAATAGTGATGGGAATTACAGCTCTTCTTAGTGAGCTCGCTCTTTAGGCTCCACTCACTAAGAAGAGGCGGCTCTTCTGGCTTTTGAATGGCTCCCTATTACTTGTACTTGTGTAGCAAGTAAGGCAAATTTTTTTCAGACAGCGGTGACCGGTGATATACTATCCATGTCTGGTTTTTGGCTTACAAACACTAATGCATAAAAAGAGCTGTGTAAAAATAGCCTTAAACATTATAGCGTTTGCATGTACTATATTCTTTAGTGCATCATAATACAGGGCATATTGGGGCAGTAGCCCAAGCCTACTAGGGTGCCACAGCCACCAGATTTTATACTCTGAAGGACCTACACCCATGAAATCCATGTACATCTATTCCTGCTCACAATACACATGTAAACGAGACCCATTTAAGGAACTTTGAAGATCTTTTAAAGGTTCTGAAACCACAAGTTGAAAGCAGGCAAAAAGGGCACATCTTCCATTCTCCAAGAAGCTTGTTTCTAGTACCATATGTAGGAAGGGAAGTCCAGACTTGTAGGGACTAAAATATTCCTGCAGCCCAGGGTCCATGGCAGTCTATATCTACCTTTTGCAGGGGCGGACTGGGAATTTAAAATGGCCCTGGAAAAAACTGTAAAAGCGGCCCCATTTTATGGGCGGAGTCAAGACAAGTGGGTGTGGTCAGATAATATGGGTGGGGTCATAACCGACAAATTGTTGGTATATATAGAATAACACATTTAATCCTGCCTACTAAAATACGTTTTCCCATATACAAGCTAACTATCTATAATCCTGCCCCCTATGTACAAATATAGAACTACCGTACTATAATACTGCCCCCTATGTACAAAAATAGAACTACCGTACTATAATACTGCCCACTATGTACAGGAATAGAACTACTATAATACTGCCCCCTATGTACAGGAATAGAACTACTATAATGGTGCCCCCTATGTACAAAAATAGAACTACCGTACTATAATACTGCCCACTATGTACAGGAATAGAACTACTATAATACTGCCCCTATGTACAGGAATATAACTACTATAATACTGCCCCCTATGTACAGGAATATAACTACTATAATACTGCCCCCTATGTACAGGAATATAGCTACTATAATACTGCCCCCTATGTACAGGAATAGAACTACTATAATACTGCCCCCTATGTACAAGAATAGAACTACTATAATACTGCCCCCCATGTACAAGAATAGAACTACTATAATACTGCCCCCTATATACAAGAATATAACTACTATAATACTGCCCCCTATGTACAAGAATATAACTACTATAATACTGCCCCCTATGTACAAGAATATAACTACTATAATACTGCTCCTATGTACAAGAATATAACTACTATAATACTGCTCCCTATGTACAAGAATATAACTACTATAATACTGCTCCCCTATGTACAAGAATATAACTACTATAATACTGCTCCCTATGTACAAGAATACAACTACTATAATACTGCTCCTATGTACAAGAATATAACTACTATAATACTGCCCCCTATGTACAGGAATATAACTACTATAATACTGCCCCCTATGTACAAGAATATAACTACTATAATACTGCCCCCTATGTACAAGAATAGAACTACTATAATACTGCCCCCTATGTACAAGAATAGAACTACTATAATACTGCCCCCTATGTACAGGAATATAATTGCAAAAAAACTGCCTCCTATGTACATGAGCACTTTACATAGAGGGCGTGGCAGCAGTCCTGTGTAAGAAAACAAAGGTGGTCAGGCTGCAGCAGGCCATCGTAAAGTATGGACCTATGGGGTGCAGCAGACCTGTGTAATTTATCCACATGGCTGCTGCACCCCATGGCAGAATATTATATGCAGGAATGCTGCGCCAGGCCTCCATATCTTTCTTCCACAGGACTTCTGTTTCTACCTCGAGTAAAGCAGAAAGTGTCACACTTTGTACAGGATTGTCAGAAGTGACATTTAGCTACTCACAGGTGATGATCATCTCCATCAGGTATAAAAGTGCACTCATTCTCCAGGCCATCACTTGTCGATAAAGAATTCACGCTCACGTTTAGTTGCTTCCTTGCAGCTCCTCTGTGAGCCTAAAGACACTACAGTCACTTACACCAGTGTCACCTGAATAACACTGTGCTCCTAAGTAATATAATATATACCCCTCACACCACAACTGACCACACTGTACCCCACATATATCATATATACCCCTCACACCATAACTGTACACACTGTGCCCCCATATATATCATATATACCTCTCACACCACAACTGACCACACTGTACCCCCACATATATCATATATACCCCTCACACCACAACTGTACACACTGTGCCCCACATATATCATATATACCCCTCACACCACAACTGACCACACTGTACCCCACATATATCATATATACACCTCACACCACAACTGTACACACTGTGCCCCACAAATATCATATATACCCCTCACACCACAACTGACCACACTGTACCCCCACATATATCATATATACCCCTCACACAACTGTACACACTGTACCCCACAAATATCATATATACCCCTCACACCACAACTGACCACACTGTACCCCACATATATCATATATACACCTCACACCACAACTGTACACACTGTGCCCCACAAATATCATATATACCCCTCACACCACAACTGACCACACTGTACCCCCACATATATCATATATACCCCTCACACAACTGTACACACTGTACCCCACAAATATCATATATACCCCTCACACCACAACTGACCACACTGTACCCCCACATATATCATATATACCCCTCACACAACTGTACACACTGTACCCCACAAATATCATATATACCCCTCACACCACAACTGACCACACTGTACCCCACATATATCATATATACACCTCACACCACAACTGTACACACTGTGCCCCACAAATATCATATATACCCCTCACACCACAACTGACCACACTGTACCCCCACATATATCATATATACCCCTCACACAACTGTACACACTGTACCCCACAAATATCATATATACCCCTCACACCACAACTGACCACACTGTACCCCCACATATATCATATATACCCCTCACACAACTGTACACACTGTACCCCACAAATATCATATATACCCCTCACACCACAACTGACCACACTGTACCCCCACATATATCATATATACCCCTCACACAACTGTACACACTGTTATTCTCGGTGTTGAACCCAGTAATGCAAGTGATCAAAGGCCGCACAGATTTCAAAAAGGTAGTAAGGAAAACATCAGCTCATTCCGCAAAAATTCACATCTTTACACAGTCCCGTACACCCAGAGGTCGCACTAAGATATTTCTAGAAGGGTAATATTACTCCTCTTACTACTTTTGAGGAGTATATTTGGCCGGGGAGGAGTATGAAATTTTCAGTAATACAAGTATATAACTCATGGCGGTATAGAATGTTGATAGATGCTATTTATATAATCATGTGTCATGTCTTTTGTGTTTAAATTGAGGCAGTTGTACTGATGTTACATCATGCATTGCCCAGACTGGAGCTGACGCCACCAACCCCCCCCCCCAACCAGACTGCGACTGCAGCCACCGAAACCTCCCACCACCAACCTGTGGCTGCAGCCACCGAAACCTCCCACCACCAACCTGTGGCTGCAGCCACCGAAACCTCCCACCACCAACCTGTGGCTGCAGCCACCGAAACCTCCCACCACCAACCTGTGGCTAACGCCACTGACACCAAACACCAAGACTGCAGCCGACGCTGCCGAACCCCAGTGGCCAGACTGCAGCTGATACTGCACATCCATGATGGTTGCTTTGTAAAAAGCTTCTTTTTTTTTTTTTTTTTTTAAGAAATTTTATTTCATTTTTTTTTGTGTGTGTGTGTGTGGGGGGGGGGGGGCGTTTTTTCATTATTTTATTAATTGAATTTGCATCTTTGTAATTTTTTGCCACCTGTGCACCCGCCAGACATGCAGCCCCACGTAACACACACCTCATGCCACCTGAGCACCCGCCAGACATGCAGCCCCACGTAACACACACCTAATGCCACCTGAGCCCCCGCCAGACATGCAGCCCCACATAACACACACCTCATGCCACCTGAGCACCCGCCAGACATGCAGCCCCACGTAACACACACCTCATACCACCTGAGCACCCGCCAGACATGCAGCCCCACGTAACACACACCTCATGCCACCTGAGCACCCGCCAGACATGCAGCCCCACGTAACACACACCTCATGCCACCTGAGCACCCGCCAGACATGCAGCCCCACGTAACACACACCTCATGCCACCTGAGCACCCGCCAGACATGCAGCCCCACGTAACACACACCTCATGCCACCTGAGCACCCCCCAGACATGCAGCCCCACGTAACACACACCTCATGCCACCTGAGCACCCGCCAGACATGCAGCCCCACGTAACACACACCTCATGCCACCTGAGCACCCGCCAGACATGCAGCCCCACGTAACACACACCTCATGCCACCTCAGCACCATGCAGTCCCATGTAAGATACAGGTGTTCCCTGACCTTACTACAGCCATCCTATCTCCTCCTGTGAAGCCCCCTCACCTCCATACACATGTTTGCACACAGTCCCCCTACCAGTTCTTCTTGCAGGCAGCCATTACAGCTCCACTTCCTGCACTGTGAGGAGACTGTGTATACAGCCACGCCCCTTTCCCGGAGGCTCCGCCCCCTCCCGTGACATCACTGCTGCACGGAGCAGCTCCAGTAGGATGTAGTGTGAGCTGAGCGGTGCCGGCCTGCGCGCTGTACACCTTACCTGTGCGCTCCGGACCCTCAGCTCACAGGCAGCGGCGCTTCACTGCCTCTGTGTGTCACTAGTACCCGCATCAGTTATAGGATGTGGGTACTATTGATTAAAGTTGTAGGAAGTCCGAGGATGGGGAGAGGAGACCGGCCCCAGACAGGTGAGATCGGCCCTGTCCAGCCAGAAACCGACCGGCCCACCGGGAGAATTCCCGGTGAGTTCAATGGCCAGTCCGCCCCTGACCTTTTGAGTATATTAATTTTATATAGTTTTTTGGTTTTTCATGATGTTCCAAAATGTAATTGTGTACACTCACATATAGCTGTTTGTTCGGATTAATTTTAATTTTCTGTTTTTTAATAATACAGGGTTGGCGGTCACAGTCACAGGCTTCCGGGACACGGCCTCAAGAGTAAGTTTTTTTTTATACAGTATACATCTATTTAAAGTTCTGCACACTTTATTTATATATAAAGTGAAGCCTCCTATCTTTTACCTCATCAGCCAGACATTCCTGACCATATAATGGCCGTAGCTGCAGGGTCATGTGGTCATGTGGCCTCATTACACTAAACATGAGGTAAAGTGGCCAACCCCTTTAACTTGTTTTCAGATAGGAATTTCTACATTTGCAAGGTAAAGAGAGTATATAGAATATAATTGTTGCATCTTTAGTGAAGGAGGGAGCATCACATAAATAGGCTATAGACCAGTGATGGCGAACCTTTTAGAGACTACGTGCCCAAACTACAACCAAGACCCACTATTTTACCATCAGGTGCCAACATGACAATTTAAACAGTAACTTATTGCTCCCTGTTCTTCCACAACATAAAGTTGTTTCAGCCCCCTGAGGACACCAATACAATTTAAAGCACAAGGGCAAATTTAGACATCATTATAGCTTTTCTCCAGGTTCTCTCTGTACAGGAAGATCATGGGACCAGCAAGGGGAAGATAATCTGGCCCTGTTTATACCTTCTCATTTTTCCTGCAGTTCCAATCCGTCAAGGATGGTGTGTGCCCCCTCTGGCAGGATCCACTTTTATTTAAGCTTCCTATACCCTTGAATTTTTGTAAGTCTGTAAAAATCAGGGACTCCAGACTCCATTAACAACTATGGAGCCCCGAGCCCCTCAGACTCATTTACATAATTTTAACCCCTTTCCACCAAGGCCCTTTTTTGTTTTTGCGTTTTCCTTTTTCACTCCCCCACTTCAAAAATCCATAACTTTTTTTATTTTTCCACATAAAGAGCTGTATTGTTGCTTATTTTCTGCATAACAAATTACACTTCAAAATGGTGGTATTTAATATTCCATGCCGGGTACTGGGAAGCGTGAAAAAAATTCCAAGTGTAGTGAAAATTGTGAAAAAATGTGTTTGTGCTCCCCAAATGACATGTCTACTTTATTCTATGGGTTGGTGCGATCACAGGGATACCAAATTTATATAGGTTTTATAATGTTTTCATACATTTACAAAAATTAAAACCTGTACAAAAAAAAATTCTTCACTTTGTCATTTCTTGCGCTAATAACTTTTTCTTAATTAGGTCTAGGGAGCTGTGGGTGGTGTCATTTTCGCAACTTTTGATGACGTTTTCAATGCTATGATTTGCAGGACTGTAGGGCCTTTTGATCACTTTTAATTGATTTTTTTATATTTCTCAAAATGGCAAAAAAGTAGTATTTTCAATATTTATTTATTTATTTTTTGCTATTTCTTATACCCTCTAGGGTACATTAACCCTAGATGGTCTGATTATTCCTACCATATACTGCAATACCACTGTATTGCAGTATGTGACATTTTTGCACAGTATTGATTACAATGAGCCACTGGCTCATTGTAATGAATCTGCAGAAATCAGACAGCCTTGGGTCTGCAGAAGACCCGAGGCTGTCATGGCAAGCGATCACCCCCCCCAATGACATCACGGGGTCGGTGATTGGATCTAAGATGGTGGAGGCATTTACAGGGTTAACACCCCTACAGCAAACACCCACCTTGTATGGAGAGGGTTCAGTCTGTGAGCGCTCTCCATATCCCTGCAGCTGGTAAGTGATGCAATTCAACGTCACATGTCGGTAAGGGGTTAAAAACCTTCTTTTGTAAAAACCAGGGCATAAGAAGCTAAACAGAGAGCAGATCCTGCCAGAGGGGGCACACACCAGTATGCCAGTGGGCTTGGTTTACAATCCGTCATCCTGGTGGTGGATGATCGTTACTTTTTGCCACATTGCCACATTTAATTATTTTAGATCATTCTACTTTTGCACCATCTTACGTCTAGACACTTGAAATCTGCCCCTCCGACTGAAGATTCTATGAAGGTGGATATAGAGGGGAGTTTACACTCCCTGAGAGGTGTTGGCTTAGATTATTGTTAAGAATCCCTTTACCCAGTTGAAGCAGATATGGGGCCATACCGTGCTGTAAAACAGGAGGTTCACTTTACCAGTGTAATATTGGTCATAGGCAGCAGAGTTCTACCATATGACAATAGACACTCATGCAATGTGTAATTTGTGGTTATATCTATCAGGTATGTTATTTTCTTTTTACTTCTCTCATTTATTAGAGTCCCTTCTCTTGACCTTGGAAAACTTGGAGATTCAGAAGATGAGGTAATGAAACTAAGATGGATAAGGGGAAGTCCAAAAAGGCACAAAATAGAATTGCAGCTTGTGGTGCTTATTTGCATGAAAATGAATTGCTCAGCAAATGGCAGTGGTTAATTTATCAAGTGTGACTATTAAAAAGTTGCAAAAATCTTCTTATTCCAATTAGTGGGTGATGTAGAAATTGTGGTATATTTCAAGACGGAAAGTTTATACTTGATGCATTGAACTTATGAAATATTTTACAATGTTTATTCAATTTGGCAGTTCCTGTCCCTCCTGCAATACACTATTTAGTCTTCCCTGATCAGATGGACATTATTGTATACCTTATTACTGCTATCATGGTTCCAATCATTAGAGTACTGATGCCTGTTATATGGCATTCGGAGGTCACATAGTGGAGATAGATGGGGATATTTATCACAGCGTATGACAGCCCCGCCGCTGCAAATTCGCAGCCCAAGAGGCTTCTGTCTCTTGATGTATCGGGGCGGGAGGCTGTGAAGCGTTTATCCTACGCCAGGCCAGCAGCAACTACGCAGCAGCAAGTGCGCCGGCCCTCTCCCGTCCGGCCGCGCCCCCCGCTTGGCCGGCCGCCCCCCCCCCCCCTTCACGCCCCACTGGCGTGAAGGTGGCGGATCGGGGCAGATAATTGCAAAAGCTAGCAATAAGCTAGCATTTGCGATTATTTCAGGGCCTCTGCGCCACTGGCGGTGCGCAGAGGTCCTGATAGATATCCCCCAGTGTGATTATTGAACCTGGAGGAATCAAGAATTCAGGACTGATTTTATATATTTCTTGTTTTAGAGGAATTGTAGAGGTTTTCTTGTTTTTAAACGTGACTATCATTTTAAGGTACTCTTTGCTTATTTACCCTAGGACACCTATATACCTTTAAGTAAAGAATACCCGCGATTTGGTCCCCCAGATTCGTCCTCAACTATAAGTTGGGGGACACCTCTGAATACTCCATATGCACAGCATGATCTCAAACCGGAGGTATGTCAACATGCAATGGTGCTAAGTACATATAATATATATTCAGTGCTAAGTATAAATATAAGTATTATCGCAAGCATTTGCCCTATAATTATTCATGTCTAATATATATATATATATATATATATATATATATATATATATACACTCACCGGCCACTTTATTAGGTACACCATGCTAGTAACGGGTTGGACCCCCTTTCGCCTTCAGAACTGTGGTCAGAATTGTGGTCATAAAGGGATGGACATGGTCAGCAACAATACTCAGGTAGGCTGTGGCGTTGCAACAATGCTCAATTGGTACCAAGGGGCCCAAAGAGTGCCAAGAAAATATTCCCCACACCATGACACCACCACCACCAGCCTGAACCGTTGATACAAGGCAGGATGGATCCATGCTTTCATGTTGTTGACGCCAAATTCTGACCCTACCATCCGAATGTCGCAGCAGAAATCGAGACTCATCAGACCAGGCAACGTTTTTCCAATCTTCTACTGTCCAATTTCGATGAGCTTGTGCAAATTGTAGCCTCAGTTTCCTGTTCTTAGCTGAAAGGAGTGGCACCCGGTGTGGTCTTCTGCTGCTGTAGCCCATCTGCCTCAAAGTTCGACGTACTGTGCATTCAGAGATGCTCTTCTGCCTACCTTGGTTGTAACGGGTGGCGATTTGAGTCACTGTTGCCTTTCTATCAGCTCGAACCAGTCTGCCCATTCTCCTCTGACCTCTGGCATCAACAAGGCATTTCCGCCCACAGAACTGCCGCTCACTGGATGTTTTTTCTTTTTCGGTCCATTCTCTGTAAACCCTAGAGATGGTTGTGCGTGAAAATCCCAGTAGATCAGCAGTTTCTGAAATACTCAGACCAGCCCTTCTGGCACCAACAACCATGCCACGTTCAAAGGCACTCAAATCACCTTTCTTCCCCATACTGATGCTCGGTTTGAACTGCAGGAGATTGTCTTGACCATGTCTATATGCCTAAATGCACCGAGTTGCCGCCATGTGATTGGCTGATTAGAAATTAAGTGTTAACGAGCAGTTGGACAGGTGTACCTAATAAAGTGGCCGGTGAGTGTATGTATATATATATGGGCACATTTACTAAGGGCTTTGTGCCTTTCTGGTGGACTTTGCACATTATTTCTAGGGGAAACTGCTTGCACAGGTATTTAAGAAGTGTCTGCACCACAAATGTGGGGCACACAACATTTTTTGGCGCAGCTGCATCAGGCACCATGTGACACAACTTAGGGGGTTGTACCATGTGCCAGATTTAACATGCAAAGTCTGTCGCACGCCCCATGTTATAGGTGCACCACAAAAAAGATGGTGAACTCTGTCAAGCCAGTGCAAGGAAAGGGACAAATTGGGATTTCTGGCCATGTTCTTAATGAATCTGTCGCACCCACCATTATACACATGCAGAGCACTTGTGCATTAGTGCAGTTTCCCGCATTCTTAGTAAATGTGCCCCATAATGTTCAAAACTGTTTTTAAACAATTAAAATGTCCTAATACTGCATTACCCATTTACTGTCACTAGGTGGAGCAGTTAAATTGGTAAAAAAACATTAAAACAGCTGCAAATGTGAATGAATGAGGACACTTGTTAATGACTACCCTATTGGCTTTTTAAGGTCATCGTTAAGGGCATTTAGCATTATCATAGTCCGGTCCCATCACTAACACTAGGGATGTGAAAAGCTCAAATCTCAGGTTTTTAACTGAGATCAAACGTGGAGTACATGGAGTACTCCAGTGATGGAGTATTATAGCAACCACTGGTGCTAACCGCACAGAACGAGGATTAAGGGTTTAGCCATTACGCTGGCAATGCTTTTAGTGGGTTAAAGTTTTTACTTCCCTATTATATTACATCTCTATTGATTGTAACCTACAGTCTTAGTTATGAACACTTCTATCATTATTCCTCATCATCCCTGTATAAGAGACTTTGATCTCAGTTTATACAGCAAGCTACTAGGAACCAGGAAAGATGTCATTATGATAATTCCCAATGGGCATCCTCAGATTTCAGATTTCTGTGCGTCACTATGGTTACTTGCACTTCAGCTTTGTATTTTTTAAACTACTTTATGAACATATAAATGAAAGTACTTTTAATAAGACCAATTTTATGTGTCTGGACCACTATCAAATCTGAAAGCCCTTGGGTGATAGGATGATTCTTGGCAGGGTGGTATCAGTGAAGCCATGCTATTTTTATATCTTTTAATCTTCTAAAGCTTTGAACCCCCAGATGCTCGCTAGTTGTACTCCAGTCCCCCTACACCCTCACCCCCCACTGTGAAGAGCATCTGGGATAAAAAATGATATGCTACCATGTATCACATGGTATCCCAGTAAACTGCCCTGTGGATCAGCTTGCTGTTTTTCAGCTTGGCCCATGTTTTTGGTTCAGGTTGTCTCAGTCTATGGGAACATAAAGCATAAGATCCAACACAGGTGTCATGTGTGTGATACCCGTATTTGTGGATCACTTTATAGGTACCATAATCATGTGACCATTCACAAGGGTGAAACAGGCTTCTGACATCATTCTCTAGCCTTCCGTTTTTCTCACGGATCCCAAAAAAGGATCACAGATGACACGTGGACTGTTTTTATAGATATATTGCTTGGCAGCCGATTGCACTGCAATCCATTTGCAGATTAAGAAGAGAACACATTTCTATGCAGGTAGCCTACTTTAGTTCATGAGGATCCATGAAAAATGGATGCAAATTGGATGTGAAAATGCAGCCAATTTCTGTAGTGTTCGTGTGTAGATCTTTAAAGGACATCTACCACCAGGATTAAGGACTATGCAAATGAGCCTGAGGACTCCAGGCTCTATTAGCATCTTTGGAACCTGGGCCCCTCAGGTTCATTTGCATACAGTCCTTCATCCTGGCGGTAGGTACCCTTTAAGGGGGATTGTTGTGGGTGAATAGCCCCTGCAAGCCACAACATATACTGAAAACAGGATACACGCTTACTGGAAACTAATTTAGGATCTCATGTACCAAACGTTTTGCTGGCAAAAGAGGATTTGATGCCCATAATAACTAATAAGAGATTTGTTTTACATCTTGGGAAATTACATGAAATATGAATGGTTACATAAGCTTAAAAGACTGATTTTTTATCTGAGACAATTGTAAACAAGGTCTAGGATGATATAAATCTAAGCATAGCATTCACAGACTATACAACCTGTATTCTGCACCACCCTGCATCTCGCTGTCCAAGTACTACCAGCATTGAGAAGGAGCAATTCCTAGGGTAGATGTGCAAATAAAGGGTTTGTTGCAGACATTTTTGCAACTATCCTATTATCTGTAAAATCCATCTGCTTAGAATCTGCCTCTAAGGCAACATGCACACTGCCGTTGCCCGCGTAGCATGGCGGGGACATGGCAGCCCGCGGGGAGGGGAAGAGCGCTGCTCACCCCCGCCCCTCTCCATAGGGATGTATGGCACACGGCGCCATAATACAGGAAAAGATAGGACATGTCCTATCTTTTTCCGGGGTACGGAGTGGTATGGTGCCTAATACAAATATATTGACCAGATTTTCTCTCACAGAGATTTCTACAATATATCCTTTTATTTTAACTTCACAGAAATTATTTGTGTTTCTTTGTTCCACCTTGCAACTGTTTTTGTGTCCTTTTGTATTCATAGATTAATTGTAAGCCCAAATCAGCCTCACGGGAGGTAAGAAGATATTTTTTTTTTAGAAACACATTTTGAGTTGTGCAGGGGAATATAATCTGATGTGATCATTTCCTTTAACTACCAGCTCTCTCCAGCCCAGCTGAAAACCGTTCCTGAGAATTTACCCTCAGCATCAGACAGATTCCGCTTGAAGTATCAGCAGTATGAAGAGGATATGAAGAATAGCTACAAGCAGTATACTATGAGAGAAAAGAATAAGCAGCATTCTGCAAGACAGGATAATAAACAAGAGGTGTGCATTGAGGATTAGCCATGTGTCATAAAGTACTACATATATGTGTAGGAATAACAAGTATCTACCTGGAAGATTTGTTGTTGCTGATTCGGTCTAAACAAGTATGGGCAAGAAGCATCCTTCCTGTTCGGGACTGAGTTGGTGAAGGCAATTATGATTTTGCATAAAATATCTGGTTACATATATATATATATATATATATATATATATATATATATATATATATACAGGCAGTCCCCGGGTTACATACAAGATAGGGTCTGGAGGTTTGTTCTTAAGTTGAATTTGTATGTAAGTCGAAACTGTATATTTTATAATGGAAGTTCTAGACAATTTTTTTTCTTTTGCCCCAGTGACAATTGGAGTTTCAAAATTTTTGGTGTAATTGGACCAAGAATTATCAATAAAAGCTTCATTACAGACATCTTACAGCTGATCATTGCAGTATGGGACTATAGTAAAGCATCCAGAGAGCTTCACCAGAGGTCACATGGGGCAGAGGGGTCCGTCTGTAACTATGGGTTGTCTGTAAGTCGGGTGTCCTTAAGTAGGGGACCGCCTGTATATATATATATATATATATATATATATATATATATATATATATATATATATATATATATGGATTACATATGGTTACTATGGTTACATATATATATATAGATTGATTGATGAATCAAACGTAGTTTTTGCCAGTGAAATGATATTAGAATGTAAGGTTTGGTGAATTGTAATATATGCACACCCATCACATTAATCAGGCTGCGTTCAGACTTGCAGGTTTTGAGCCAAACAAAGAAGTGAAGGGAAAAGAAATGAAAGGCAATCTTATTAATTTTAACTGTCTGATAGAGGGATGTTACATTTATAAGTATGTTTTGCTGCACATCGGGTACTTTCCTAGCGTACATACTGGATGTTATAGAACAGTTCTGTCTGCTAAAACCACTCCAAAGTGGCATAAATAAAAGTGACCATATTGAAATCACAGAAACATTGGACCATATCACCACCATTTTTGGAAAGTATTCAAGGCAACATTGGGGTAAAGTATGGTATAAACGTTAGTCAAAAAGTCGTTCTTCGTTCCATTTAATAGATGCCTGAACTCAATGATAAGTGGTAAAACTTTTCTTAAAGGAAGTCAGCCACTTAGTTTGAGGTAGTTTAACCATTAATGGTGCTGGGTAGATCCCACCAGTTTACTTGGAAAACAAACGTTATTTTTATGGTAATGAAGCGCAAGTGCTCAGGGGGCATCACCATAGCCCTTCCAGGCTCTGGGGTTCTGGCTATTGTACAAGACTCAGAGCACTTCTCCCCTCGCTGAATGGAGGGGCTCTGGTGATACCAGAGTGTTTTCTCTTCTTGAACATAAAAATGTACTTAATTTTTTAGTAATCTACGTAAGCTCCTAATAAACAACCATCAAAATGAAACTTTTAAAATTATGCTGATGAGCCAGAAAAGTTCACAGGCTGTTAGACAGGCTGTCTCCTCCTCTGCTCCCTCAGCACTTCCCCTTCCCCTGATGTAATCTCACTGCAGCACAGGAAGTTTCAGCACACTGTGGGAGGGGGAAGTGTAACAGCCTGTGAAGCTGAAGCACAGAGGGGCCTTGGTAGCAACCCCAGAACCTTTGGGGGTCATTAGCATAATTAAAAATTGGATTTTAGAAGGAAGGAGGCCATGGATAACAGATATAAGAAGATTACCAAAGTCATAGTGCCTGGATCCATGAGTTAGTGTCCCTGGCTTATCATGTCTGATTTTGATGGTGGATTTCCTTTAATCTGCCACAAACAAAGTGGTAGATTTCCTTTAATGATACAAACCACTGTATATGTAGTATCTTTGGGTGGAGAGGCACATAAGGGGTGGGGGGCACATAAGGCTGTACATAAAGCATCCATGGGGCGATGGGGGCTGTATATAATGAATCCATACTGGGTAAGGGAGGATTTATATAAAATAACCATGAGGGGCTGTTAGGGATGATAAAGTAGGGAATATTTTAGGGAACAGGAGACTGTTAGTTTCTGAATTTTTATTGTCGCCTTGTGAGTTTATTGCAAAGGGGCACACTGAGGCTCTGTTGCCCAGGAGCCTACTGAAATCTGGAGCCAACCCTGCCCATGGCAACCAATCAGAGCTCAGCTTTCATTTTCTCACAGCTGTTAATGAATTTAAAGCTGAACTCTGACTGGTTTCCATGGGCAATTACAACAGTTTTACCTCAGACTCTTCTGATAAATCTCCCCCAGTGAATATCAACGCTTAGCAATATATATGAAAAGCACAGTTTATTGGTGTGCATTTATGTCAGGGAAACCCCAAAGAACTCTTTAGTAGGTCACTCCACTGAAATATTTGCAGAAATCATTGTCATAAAACAGCTTTTTAAGACCCAGAAATGGTTTCTTTTTAATGAAAAGGCTCAGACATATAGTAGTGCTGTAGTTTATGGGAACATATTTCAGTTTTGTACAGAATCATCTGTATACTGCCTAGGGTCTACTTCTCTGTGCTGCTTAAGATATCTATTGCTATTAATGCTTTATTGGGGCATTTCATAACAAAATCCAATTGACCCGTAAAGTGATTTGCTGTTCTGCTGTCAACAGGGTGGAAGACCCGAGGAGGGAGGTTTGGCTGTGATAACTCCATTTGATGATAAAGTCTACCTTCAGCAATGCTATACTAGCAAACCGTACACAGCACAACATAGCCTAAGGAAACTGGATGCTGTAAGTCTTGTAACAAAATGTGCTGTTATAATCCACTTTATACCACAGAAACTTCATCTGGCTTTATACCACTTAACCTTTCCAGGAAATGTCATGTGAGTAAATGTAATTATGGGCAAAGAAGCATTCTTTAGCATTAATAGCAGAATAGCTACTTCTTAAGTCAAGCTCCTTCCTAAAATGAGCTCATTCCTGAACTAGTCCCTTTAGTATTAGTAGTATTGTGCTAGTAGTAATGTATAATCTGCTTCTGCTGTTTATGTAAGAACATTAGATCTACCGTAGTTCATATACTTTTTCTTAAGAGTTGAAGTCAATTTTTTTTCAGATGGATTAAATTAAACAGACATGGAATATAGTTATATTTTTGTTGTCCATTTTACATCACCAGAGATATATAAATACAGCCAGTAAGCAACAACAGTATAGTAACGGTAGTGCTGGTAGCAAAGATAATCCTAGTCACAACCAGGTATTGAATGCACTAACAATAAAACAAAGTATAAAGGTCTATAGTGTGATCTAAAGCGAATCTTTATAAAGATTTGGTCTAAATAAAGCCAATGGCACAACACATACTGATGTAATATAGGTAAACAACCAAGGCTTACTGGACCTATGTAAACATCAGTTGGTGTGGCCGAAGGTAGATAGTCCTACATGTGAGGCAAATGGCATACAAAGCGTTTCGTCACAGCATTGACTTCCGCAGGGGCTAATGCCATGTTGTGTTTTGTATATGAAATAAAGCTTGTTGGATTTTTTGCTTATACACACTATTCTGGCTCTCTTTCAATTCCAGTTTCTCAATTGTGTGTGGGCTATATTGGTGTTATTTGGCTGTGCAGACCCCAGACCCACATCTATAGACCTAACTGTAATGGTAACTGTGCATACTGTATGGACACTTTAGCAGTTGCATTCATTTCACGTAACAGTCTGAATGATTATATAGTAAGATAGGGGTGCGCTATTCTTTGGGTAGGAATAATTTAGTGGCGAGACTTCCATAACAGCAACACATCAGAACAAGATGGATCCTGCTTCTTCATGCTACAAGTTACACAGTTTTGGGTAAATCTTTGCAATTTTAGTGAAATGAAATAACTTTTGCCTATATGAAGTAAGAAGATGTCTACTACATAGACTTCAGGAGGGGTTTCTTCACTGCTGGGAGGTGCAATAACAGAGCATTGCTTTGTTTTAGTGTATGGGCACTTTTCTGCGCTGCTAAGCAATGTGCTGTAGATGTCCAAATGCTAAAGGGATTTAGTGTGTTTTTTTTCTTACTGTGTGATTTTGAGTTTAATTGGAGATGTTGCTGACATTTCAGCTGCTCTAGGATATGCCTGGATTTTTTGCTCATGACGGGTGTCTGGCAGAAGCCTTGGAAGGAAATCGCAGAATGAAATCCCCATGTCACTTGTAAATCTCAGCACTGTCTTGTGATGTTACACAATGTGATTATCCTACTTTCTGCTAATTGGGATGTTTTCTCTTTCATTGGACACTATTGTAGGAGGACCTGGCTGCGGAGAGAAGGAAGCAATCTGTCGTAGAGCAAGTTATGATAGACCATCTTTCAAGGTATAGAAACTGTATGCTGGACACATACAACTGAAAGCAGAAGGTTACATGCACTGTATATAAGGACACATTTTCTCACTATTTCATTTGAAATCAGAATAAACCTTTCCTGTTTGAGGTCAAATTATTTCTATTTGTAAAGTGCCAGAATAAATGAGAGATATGAGAGTATTTTTAAGTCATTAGTCTAAAGTTTACTAGGGTCAAACATTTCCTTCCAAAAGCTTCTTAAAATAGTTGTTAGGAATTTGGTCCCATTCCTCCTGATAGAACTGGTGTCATGTTTATGAATTTATTTGTTTACATTTATATCAGTTCTAGGGAAAGGGGGGTGATTTAATCTTGTGGGTTATTTTTATTATTTTTTTAACTTTATTGTATTTCTAACTCAAGGGGGTCTGATCACTTACTATAGTATTGCAATATATTGTAAATTCACTGCTGACGGCAGGCTCCTTTACAGATCCTGCTATGACAGCCATGGAAATGACGTCAGACTGATGACTTGAGTGGGGGTGCCGGCCAGATCCAAGATGTTGGTGCCCATGCAGCGCCGTCACCTAAGTGCCGCCATCTTGTTTTATGGCAGCACAGGATATGAGCTGTGGGTGTTAGCTGCATAATGCAGCTAAAACCAGCTGTGTATGGAGCAAGCTTAGCCCATGACGATGCCGGCGCACATATTAGAATGTCAGCAAGTGGCTGATGTCACAATGCCTGCGACAGACACGGAGTCTGTGCAGGGACATGGAGCTGATGCCGAAGCATCGCTGTATAAAAGAGGACCTGCCGGGGAAGGGGGGAGCGGGGCATCGGAAGGTGAGTACACTGTTTGCTTTTTCTTTCTTGACTCGAGTATAAGCCGAGGTGAGGTTTTTCACCACATTTTTTGTGTATTTCGAGTATATACGGTAACATGTTTGTGAATTTTATTGTTTAATTTAGTTTTATATCAGTTCAGAGGAAAGGGGGGTGATTTGAATTTTTATTTTTTTTTTACATTTTTCTTTACTTTTTATTTTATTTTAGACCCTCTAGGGTACTTTAACCCTAGATAGTCTGATTGTATTATGTTATACTATTGTATTGCAGTATATGGTGTTTTTAAATAGGATTCTATACAATATGCATATACATATGTATTTCTTTACACACTTATTGGAACTGTTTTTAGTGCATAAAGAAAGGGCACCTTTTCTTAGAAAATGACTTTCTAAAAATATGTAAATGAGCCAGAGTTGCTCAGGCTGACGTTGCCTGAGCACCTCTCAGCATTACCAGGTTTTAACTTTTTCCGAATCCTCCCCACCTCCTGCTGCGGTCATCTGGGGAGCTAGGAGAGAGCACACACCCTACTCTCTCCATGCCACGGCTCTCTGAAGTCACCTTCCATGGAGCTGGAGGTACGATCGCAGTGTGTGGGGAGGGGGCAAATAGAATAAAACCAAGCAATGCAGAGAGGCTTGAAGCTCATTTACATATTTTTTAAAAGTAATTTTGTTTGCAAAGATGCCTTTTCTTTATGCAGTAAAAACTGTTCCAATTAGTGCTGATGGTAGATGTCCTTTAAATGGGTTTTCCCATTACAGAAAGTACTCAAATTTGAATCCCCAAATAAAGATCATTTTTAACCCCCTTTCTTTGCAATTTTACTCCTTTTTATTGCTGTTTTAGCTCTTATAACTCAGTGATGGTGAGTATAAGATTCCAGAATGTGGGCGGGTACTCTTTAAGCAGACACTTCATGATTCCTCTGTGCTATGAGAAGCTGTGTGCTGACAATGTGCCTTGAATATAAAGATACAGCGTTTAGGTGCTTATGCTTTCATTAAGCTTCTGGACATACTAGTATCTGACACATAGAAAAAAAGATGGGACAAATCATAGTCATGAGATGGATATAAGACACCATAACGCTCTCGGGTGCCTCATCTAATCAATAAAAAAGCTGAACCAGGAAGTGCCTCTGTTTGTAGTGCGGTGCCTCCTCATCCCCCTTCTTCTGCAATGCAAGATAAGCTGGAGGAAATTTTTGTCTATAGTCGGACCAGGACACCAGGATTGATAGAGACAGATTGGAATTATATCTGTAAAATTATGTATTTTGTTAATAACTGGGAATTAGAGAATGTGGTATTTTGTTATCCCTAGTATATTTAAGAATCTCGTCTTTGTGGGAATACCCTTTTAATAAAAAAAAATCCTGGAAACCCATTTAAAGATCTCCATACACACCCTGTATGACATGCAGATATTTGTGTGTCAGATAGAGAATGAGGTGTTTTACCACATTATTCATTGCACAATTATAAGAAAGGAAAAATAGATCCACCCATGTAAAAATCCTATTTTTGAGATTAATGAGTTGGTGACAGGAGCCGGCAATTATAGCTGAGCACAGCAAGCAACCTCTTTTGTGAAGTTTGTTTATTCGGTTAATAGTTTGATTGGATTTAATGCCAGTCCTTTCTAATTAGTATAATGTCAATGTTTGCATTTTGCTTTTCTGGCTGAAAGTACATGTGATGTTGTTTTTCTAGGGCTGTTATTAGTGACCCAGAACAAAATGTAAACAGATCCTTCCCAAATAATACTCAGCAAGACCCGACATCAGCCCCTCTCCGCTTCAGGAAAAGAACGTTACACGAAACCAAGTAATATCAGACTCTTTGTGCTATATTCATGTTCAACAAGTGTAATAACTTGTGGTTTTCCGTCTTGGCTAGATTACTAGTTGTTATTTTTATTTTTTTTAATTTAACATGCTAAAATGAGTTTAAAATATGAATTTCCAGTATAATGCCATTTTTATATATTCATAACTTATGAAAAGTTATGAATGGAGCCTGCTCCCCTCCCAACTCCTTTAAATTTTGAACAAACTTTGCATAAATTAATAGCACAAATAAACACAGGAAACTTCTTTCTTCACTTGCTTTGTCTGTTGTCATCCTCTCTCCTTCGATCCTTATCTGCTGAATTCCTTCTTGCTAGTTAAATGTCAGATTATATAGAAGCCCTATTCTGAGTGAGGGCAGTGAGTCACACCAGCCAAGTCTCCTATCTCCAGTGCAGGAAAAACTGCTAATTTGATAGCACTTGCTAGTAACCCCCCCCCCCCCCCCAATAATGCTGACAGCAGAGCTGTGTCTTCTACTGGAGTATAGACTTGATGCTGTCCATGTGCTGTATGCTGGGAAGTAACATTCTCATTTTACACTTGCAATAATGTATTCCTCTCCTTCTAAATGAGAAACCATCTGTAAGCACTTCTCTGTTTGTGAAAGATATGTAGCGTTATGCATATGTGACTGTACCATGTGGTCCTTTTTTAGGAATACTGTATGACATTGTTGTACTATGCAAGTTCTTGATTTCATGAGTATTTGTGTGCATAACCATGGCACTCGCTTCACGTTAAATCTGGGCTGTACTACAGATATTCCTCTGTCTCTTTAACCTTGTCTTATTTTCACCAAATTCTCATTCCGTTTTACATTCTTCTCTCCCCCTTTTTTATTTTCCTTAATATCTCTTTAGCAGTCTATTCTGTGTCATCCTACAAATATGTAACAAGGTAGATACTATATCTTTCATATCATTTTTCTGAAAATATTTCAGCATCTATCTTACAGAGAGTGCCTATTAATCATTGTGCATGAGCCCTAAAGATTAAAATTCACAGCTCCCTTAGAGGGAGTCTGCAGTTTGACCAAACAAAATTACTGGGACAGTTAGTTAAAAGTATCAGCTGAAACATACTACTTGCTTTTAATAAAAGGACAGCTTTACAAGCAGAATTAGAACCCCCCGGGTTCTGTGCCAACAGGCAAAGTAGAGACCACCTTTCAAATTGATGTCCCCCAGACATTGTGCGACCCCTTCTTTCAGCTTCCAGTTGATGGATGGAGCATTATCCACAGTTGTCACTTAAACAGAGGTACATGAGGTGCAGAGGGAAGGGTTATTAAATAAGTCTTTACAGATGTCCATTTATAAAAACATGACCTCCCCCAGGTCTAGGAGAAGTTGCATTGACCCCCTTGAAGTGATTTAAATGGTCCTGAAGTTTGCCCAGTTATATGGTCAAAGAGAAGTTGCTACAAAGTGTATTGTGTGCCATCAAGTATATAACTACACAACCCTGTATCTTAATATCAGGAATCTGATTGTCCCTTTATTTTTTCAAAGGATAAAAACAAGCTCAACTCTTACAGAGAATATGCTGTCCAACAAGCTGCGGTTTGATGCACGAATCTTATGCAGGTAATCTCAGGAACTAAGCGCCATGTGCTGTTATATGAGATATTTATTCCAACAGCTATCACTTATATTGCAAGAGCTTTTCCCTGTTATGTAAGCCTTGTAACATTTTCACAGTCTGGATGAAATTTCTTGAAAGAGCCTTTTGCTCTGAAAATAAAAGGGAAAAAGTACTGTACATACTCGAGTATAAGCCGACCCAAGTATAAGCCGAGACCCCTAATTTTACCACAAAAACCTGGTAAAACCTATATATTTTTTACTCGAGTATAAGCCGAGTTTGGGTTTTCAGCACATTTTTTTGTTTATACTAGGTTTATACTCGAGTATATATGGTACTTTTGAATGTAAAATCTGCCCTGTTATGCAGGGATATAATGGGAAGTAATATATTATTGTAAAAGTAGCCAAGTGCTGATGCCTCTGAGAGTAGTAAGTAAAATATAAAGTAAAATAAGTAAAATACAAGACCTAAAAAAGTTTAAATTTATTGCAGTTGCCAAAATCGATCAGGCAGGGGTGAATTGAGACATTGGGGCAAATTTACTTACCCGGTCCATTCGCGTTCCAGCGGCGGCTTCTCCGCTCTGGATTCGGGTCCGGCCGGGATTTAATAAGGTAGTTCTTCCGCCGTCCACCAGGTGGCGCTGCTGCGCTGAAAGTAAACTCATCGCGCCGGAATGCACCGAGCTGGACCAGGTGAAGGTAAGCGGTCCTTATGCGACACATTTTCGGTTTTTAAATGCGGCGGTTTTTCCGAATACGTCGGGTTTTCGTTCGGCCACGCCCCCCGATTTCCGTCGCGCGCATGCCAGCGCCGATGCGCCACAATCCGATCGCGTGCGCCAAAATCCCGGGGCAATTTAAGTACAAGCGGCGCAAAACGGAAATATTCGGGTAACACGTCGGGAAAACGCGAATCGGGCCCTTAATAAATGACCCCCATTGTGAATATTATAGCCCCTACATGTCTGGAATCACTTCCTACATATGGTACTAGAATCAAGCTTCTTGGGGAATGGACAATTGGGAAAATTTACTTACCCGTCCGGAGGTGTTCACAGAAAGTGCATTGTCCGACAATCATGCACTCAGATTGTGCGCCCAATATCCTGCATGTGTCACTTCCACGCTCAGGTCTGCCAGAGTTCACCTTCTTCTTCCTGGTGCTTGTAAGTGCTTGATCTTGCGAGACAATTTGAAAGTTAAATCCTGCGGTCAGTCCGAATCAGTCGTATAGATCGAAGGCTCGCCCCCTGTTTTCCGTTGCATGAAAGCCAGTGCAGCTGAGCCAAAATCCGATTGCGTGCGACAAAATCCTGTTAAATACCTGTCACAGCCGTGCAAAATCCAAAAATGGCAGAAAATCAGACGAAAGTGCGGCTGCGGACCCTTGTAAATAAGCCCCAATTTGTCCCTTCTGCCTTTTAGCCTGCGGTTTGAGGACCTACAATGACTCTTATATACATGTGAATTGAGAGCAGGAACTGATGTATGAGGATGTCATGGGTGAAAGTCCTTCTCAGTATAAAATTCGGTGTGTGGCCATAAAAGGCTCATACCTCCTGTGTTATAATCCACTTCTGTGTTCAAGTAATATAAGAGGTCATCCACTAAGAGGGGCTCCCTATGTCAGTCATTCCAATTAAGCCCATGGTAAGACTCACATGTTAAATAAGGTTTTGAAACATGTAAAAACTAAGAATTAAAATATTTCCCACTTTACTAGTTTACATCTTAAAATAAATGACCTACCGTATATACTCGAGTATAAGCCGTCCTGAGTATAAGCCGAGACCCCTAATTTTACCACCAAAAACTGGAAAAAACTACTGACTTGAGTATAAGCCGAGGGTGGGAATACAGCAGTAGTATACAGCAAGCCCCTAGTAGTATACAGCAAGCCCCTAGTAGTATACAGCAGCATCTAGTAGTATACAGCAAGCCCCTAGTAGTATACAGCAAGCCCCTAGTAGTATTCAGCAGCCCCTAGTAGTATACAGCAAGCCCCTAGTAGTACTCAGCAGCCCCTAGTAGTATACAGCAAGCCCCTAGTAGTATACAGAAGGCCCTAATAGTATACAGCAGCCCCTATTAGTATACAGCAAGCCCATAGTAGTGTACAGCAAGCCCCTAATAGTATACAGCAGCCCCTAATAGTATACAGCAGCCCCTAGTAGTATACAGCAAGCCCCTAATAGTATACAGCAGCCCCTAATAGTATACAGCAGCCCCTAGTAGTATACAGCAAGCCCCTAGTAGTATACAGCAGCCCCTAGTAGTATACAGCAAGCCCCTAGTAGTATACAGCAAGCCCCTAATAATATACAGCAGCCCCTAATAGTATATAGCAGCCCCTAGTAGTATACAGCAAACCCCTAGTAGTATACAGCAGCCCCTAGTAGTATACAGCAAGCCCCTAGTAGTATACAGCAGCTCCTAGTAGTATACAGCAAGCCCCTAGTAGTATACAGCAAGCCCCTAGCAGTATACAGCCAGCCTGCCCCCTTGTAGTATACAGCAAGCCCCTAGTAGTATTCAGCAGCCCCTAGTAGTATACAGCAAGCCCCTAGTAGTATACAGCAGCCCCTAGTAGTATACAGCAGCCCCTAGTAGTATACAGCCTGCCTGCCCCCACGGCCCTTAAAAAAATAAACTTAAATACTCACCCTCCGATGTCAGCGTGGCTCCCCGATGTCCCCGATGTCTGCGCGTCCCGTCTTCTTTCTTCTCCGCGGCTCCTCTTCTTTCTTCCGGCATGGACGCGGCCATGTTTTCTTCTAGCAAGAGCATACTATGACGCGGCCGCTGATGACGTCACAGTATGCGCGGCCACGAAGAAAACATGGCCGCATCCATGCCGGAAGAAAGAAGAAGAGCCGCGGAGAAGAAAGAAGACGGAACACGCTGACATCGGTAAGCCGCGCCGACATCGCGGAGCCGCGCTGACATCGGAGGGTGAGTATTTAAGTTTATTTTTTTTAAGTGGGTAATTTTTTTTTTTGTAATAGACTCGTGTATAAGCCGAGGGGACATTTTTCAGCACATTTTTTTATACACGAGTATATACGGTATGACAAAAACATAGGAAATAAAGAGTGATAAAAAAAAGTCCTTGTAATGATACTAATAGCATTTATTATTTGGACTACAAAACACAACATACTATAAGATAACTATCATCCAATAAAAGGAAAAATATATTTTAAACCCATTGAAAATTCCCTGTTGGTCACACACAATAACAACACACACATAGGGGGACATTTACTATGGCGTTTCCGCCAGTTTTGTGGCGCTCTCACCACATGTTCTGCTCTCCTACCTATTTATTAGCTGTCGGGGACAGAAAAAATGACTTTTTCCGTCTGCTCCGACTCTTCTCCGAAAAGGGGCGTGGCTTTGGCGGAGTGGAAACTCAGCCACAATTAATATGTGTCGCAGCCCTTTTTGGGCGCTGTAAACTGGCGGAAAGTAGACCAAAAGAAAACTGGTCTAGCAGGGACTGTTGGACACATTTCTGGTGCTCGGGACAGATTTTGGTCCCAGTGACAGAAAATGGTCTCAGCGCCAGAAATGTCTCTGCACAGCTCCACAATATTAAATGTGTATCTTCTTTCCGAGAGCAGGTCGGTAACAAAGCCAATGCAGACACCGACACTTTAAGTAAATGTCCCCCATAGTTTTGAGAAATACCAGCTAAAACCCCCTCATTTTAACAAGGTGAATGACATTTGTTGAACAGGTTTCTCCTTCAAATTCACCCATTCAGTTTATGTATTTCACCTGTGAAATTGACAAAACTGCACCTAAAACC
Source organism: Engystomops pustulosus (assembly GCF_040894005.1). Taxonomy (NCBI): domain Eukaryota; kingdom Metazoa; phylum Chordata; class Amphibia; order Anura; family Leptodactylidae; genus Engystomops; species Engystomops pustulosus. Next base: position 93,449,551 of record NC_092414.1, on the reverse strand, counting down.
ACCTCAAAACTGATTGCAATGCAGTTTTAACTGCAACTTGTGACCGCACCATGAGAGATGTCCAATTAATCATTATCATATTCAGCTGTTCAGTTTATTTATGAGTGGGAGGTACAGCCACACCCCCATTGCTTGACTGACAGCCTGTATAATGATGTGACACTCCTAATGCTTTCTCTATGTACTTCCTGGTACTGGAAGCCATGCCCCCTGCAGGCTGTGTGTGTATGAGATACTCCTTAACACATGACTGACAGCCTGTATAATAATGTGAGGTATAATGGTGTAATGGCTCCTCCATGTGCTTCCTGTTGCTGGCGACCATGCCCCCTGCAGCCTGTGTGTGTATAAGAGAGATACAACAGCTCCAGGCAGCCATGTTATAGCAGAAAATGTTAGGTACTTGTGCAGCTGATGTCTGTGTCTCACACATGTGTATGGGGGGAGAGCATGTCAGCAGATAAAGCACAGACACCAGCAATGCTTTACTGTACATTACACACAGACATGAGCAGGGGGAGGAGAGGGAAGTGGGAACAGTAGTGACATCACTGCCTCCACTTGCCCAACCTCATTTACATAATAAAGAAAAGATGATTTTATAATGATTAATGTATGAATTGACTAGATAAAGGCGGGTATGGAATACCTGTGCATCACGTGCTATATCATGTGATGCATTGCATCAGCGGGGGGGGCGTGTGGAATACATAACCTCCGAACGGGCAGTGCAATACAAATTTATACATATATTAATCATCGTCGTACAGACTTTAGCATAGAAATACAAGATATCTTATGCAGAAATAACTTGTAGAAAAATGGCAATAACATCAAGTCCATAGGTGCCAAAATAAACCAGGTTTGGTCACAAAGATAGTATTTCAAACGTGGTCAGATTACAGAGTACAGCAAAAAAGTTAAGGGGAAAGAGTCGACATTAATATGTTGGAGGCTTTTCAATAAAAATATGAGAAGTCTGTTCTGAAATTTAGGCCAGTCGGAAAACGTGTTCCTAGCCTAAAGATCCAGAAGACCTCTCTCTGTAATAACACACTCTTCTTGTTGCCTCCTCTTTTCGGGGAAAATATTTTTTCTATGCCCAAAAAACGAAATGTACCTGTTTCACCTGAATGTACACTTGCAAAGTGTCTGGAGGCCCCTGACATATTGCAAGATAGATCTTTTGTGCTGTCTCTTAGATGTTCTGCTATCCTAGTCTTCAGTTTACGAGTAGTAGATCCTACATAGAGGACTTTACATTCGATACATTCAATTATGTAAACAACAAATGTTGTATCACAATTAATAAACGTCTTGATAGGATATTTGCACGTTTCATTAGTAGGAGAAAAGTGATCCACACATTTAGAATAGATGCAAACATTGCATCGGGATGTGCCACAACGAAAAAAGCCCTTGGTGTCTAGCCAAGTTTTTGTATGGGAATTATCACTAATAAATAAGCTCGGAGAAAGAATAGACCCAAGGGTCTGTCCTTTTCTGGACACAAAATTACACCCATTCTTTAGGATGGCTCTAAGTTTATCGTCCTGGTATAATATCGGGAGATTTTGTTTGAGGACATTGACTATCTTATTATAGTCGGAGCTGTATTGGGTGGAGAAAGTGACCGCAGAATTATTGGGATTTTTTGATGTGTCCCTACTTGTCTTATTACCTCTAGTGTTTGCCAACATCTCGGAACGATTTTTATTTTGGCCTATCTTGAAGCCTCTCTGTATCATCCAATTCGGATATTTCCGAGCGGATAATCTAGTGCTAAGTTCGTTGGCTTGATATATAAAATCTTCATAGTCCGAGCAAGCTCTTTTCAACCTGGTGAATTCACCAACTGGGATGGCTTTCACTGTGTGGGCAGGGTGATTACTAGATGCATTAAGGACAGTGTTTCCTGCTGTAGGCTTTCTGTATAACGTGGACACTACCCTATTCTGTGATGGGAGACCCACTAATAGGAGGTCCAGGAAAGAGATCGTGGTGTCATTAACATTGTATGTGAATTCAAGGTTAACATTGTTGTTATTAATGTAGGTGACAAAGTCTGGCACGGACGGCACACCCCCCGACCACACAATCAATATGTCGTCGATGTACCGCCCGTACCAGACGATGCCACCCCTAAATACATTCTTGTCTGAGTAGATGAACTCCTCCTCCCACCAAGACATAAAGAGGTTCGCCAATGAGGGCGAAAATCGTGCCCCCATTGGCGAACCCCTCGTCTGGAGGAAGAAGGCCCCATCAAATGAAAAGTAATTATGAGAGAGCAGAAATCTCGTGGCATCAATCACAAATTCACAAAGTTCAACCGAATATGTGCTAGATTTATATAAATGATGTGCTAATGCAGTAATTGCCAACTCATGTGGTATTGAACTGTATAGAGCAGTGACGTCGCAAGTTACCCAAATGTAGTTGTCCTTCCATGTAAATGTTTCAAAAATTCTGAGTACTTCTTTACTGTCCCTGAGATATCCTGGGAGCATGGTGACCAGGGGTTGCAAAAGATCATCTATCCATTTACATAATTTTTCATTAACTGAACCAATACCCGAAATGATGGGCCTGAGAGGAGGTGGGAAGTTATCCTTATGGATCTTTGGCAACCCATGGAAAATGGGAATAATAGGGTTGTCTGGACACAAGTAGTTAAGATGTTTTTCTGGGATAATACCAATATCAATGCCTTCCTGTACAATGTTTTTAAGTTGTTGTGAAAAAATGGACGTGGGATCAGTATTAAGTTTTCTGTAAGTATGTGTGTCATTCAAAATTTCCATAACTGTGGATCTATATAGATCCCTGTCCAATGCTACCACTTTCCCCCCCTTATCCGCCATTTTGATAATGACGTGTTTATTTAATTTTAACTCCTGTAATGCATGTCGTAGGTTGGGGGAAAGGTTGTTAGTTTGGGTAGAGGAAAATGAATCCTTCAGCTCCACAAGGTCCCGCTCAACCACAGATTGAAATTGGTCCATGGGAGGTACCCTGGAACTGACAGGATAAAAGTTTTTGTTCGGTGTGCATGTAGAAATAGTGTGAATGTCTCTTTCGTGTTCTGGCCTGGTGATCATACTTTTCAGGTTGGATAATGTACATTGGTCACTGAAAACTAAATCACTATAGTCGTTATGGTCAGACAAATGAGTATCAGACTGAGTATCTACAGGGTCCTTATAACCAAAAAAATGTCGTTTGACAGTTAAAGCTCTAACGAACCGGTTCACATCAATTAAAGTCTCAAATAAATCAAAGAAATCTCGTGGCATCAATCACAAATTCACAAAGTTCAACCGAATATGTGCTAGATTTATATAAATGATGTGCTAATGCAGTAATTGCCAACTCATGTGGTATTGAACTGTATAGAGCAGTGACGTCGCAAGTTACCCAAATGTAGTTGTCCTTCCATGTAAATGTTTCAAAAATTCTGAGTACTTCTTTACTGTCCCTGAGATATCCTGGGAGCATGGTGACCAGGGGTTGCAAAAGATCATCTATCCATTTACATAATTTTTCATTAACTGAACCAATACCCGAAATGATGGGCCTGAGAGGAGGTGGGAAGTTATCCTTATGGATCTTTGGCAACCCATGGAAAATGGGAATAATAGGGTTGTCTGGACACAAGTAGTTAAGATGTTTTTCTGGGATAAAACCAATATCAATGCCTTCCTGTACAATGTTTTTAAGTTGTTGTGAAAAAATGGACGTGGGATCAGTATTAAGTTTTCTGTAAGTATGTGTGTCATTCAAAATTTCCATAACTGTGGATCTATATAGATCCCTGTCCAATGCTACCACTTTCCCCCCCTTATCCGCCATTTTGATAATGACGTGTTTATTTAATTTTAACTCCTGTAATGCATGTCGTAGGTTGGGGGAAAGGTTGTTAGTTTGGGTAGAGGAAAATGAATCCTTCAGCTCCACAGTTACCCCCCGATCCATACTAAAAAAAAGAGACAAAAGAAGATACAAGGGAAAAAAAGGGGACACAATGAGAGTGTCATTCAGTTCCTCTGAACCTGATTCAGATACGTCTGCATGCGACTCGGAACGATCATGTGGGATTGCTATACCCAAATCCAACAATAAACCAGTTACTAAGATTTCAAAAAACGGGGCCGCAGAGCCGGGAAGAAACATAGGCGATACCGTTTTAGCAAGTATAGACTATCCAACTCGGAGCAAAAAGAGGAGTCAGAATTAGGTCCATCTCCAGACATTCACAAAGAAAGTAGCTTTCTGAACTTATCTGCTTGTGTTTTTTCCCAAAACCAAATTGATGTATTGGAGAAGGGCCTTAATTTTGTGCCCTCTAAGGACTTTGATTTATTTGAGACTTTAATTGATGTGAACCGGTTCGTTAGAGCTTTAACTGTCAAACGACATTTTTTTGGTTATAAGGACCCTGTAGATACTCAGTCTGATACTCATTTGTCTGACCATAACGACTATAGTGATTTAGTTTTCAGTGACCAATGTACATTATCCAACCTGAAAAGTATGATCACCAGGCCAGAACACGAAAGAGACATTCACACTATTTCTACATGCACACCGAACAAAAACTTTTATCCTGTCAGTTCCAGGGTACCTCCCATGGACCAATTTCAATCTGTGGTTGAGCGGGACCTTGTGGAGCTGAAGGATTCATTTTCCTCTACCCAAACTAACAACCTTTCCCCCAACCTACGACATGCATTACAGGAGTTAAAATTAAATAAACACGTCATTATCAAAATGGCGGATAAGGGGGGGAAAGTGGTAGCATTGGACAGGGATCTATATAGATCCACAGTTATGGAAATTTTGAATGACACACATACTTACAGAAAACTTAATACTGATCCCACGTCCATTTTTTCACAACAACTTAAAAACATTGTACAGGAAGGCATTGATATTGGTATTATCCCAGAAAAACATCTTAACTACTTGTGTCCAGACAACCCTATTATTCCCATTTTCCATGGGTTGCCAAAGATCCATAAGGATAACTTCCCACCTCCTCTCAGGCCCATCATTTCGGGTATTGGTTCAGTTAATGAAAAATTATGTAAATGGATAGATGATCTTTTGCAACCCCTGGTCACCATGCTCCCAGGATATCTCAGGGACAGTAAAGAAGTACTCAGAATTTTTGAAACATTTACATGGAAGGACAACTACATTTGGGTAACTTGCGACGTCACTGCTCTATACAGTTCAATACCACATGAGTTGGCAATTACTGCATTAGCACATCATTTATATAAATCTAGCACATATTCGGTTGAACTTTGTGAATTTGTGATTGATGCCACGAGATTTCTGCTCTCTCATAATTACTTTTCATTTGATGGGGCCTTCTTCCTCCAGACGAGGGGTTCGCCAATGGGGGCACGATTTTCGCCCTCATTGGCGAACCTCTTTATGTCTTGGTGGGAGGAGGAGTTCATCTACTCAGACAAGAATGTATTTAGGGGTGGCATCGTCTGGTACGGGCGGTACATCGACGACATATTGATTGTGTGGTCGGGGGGTGTGCCGTCCGTGCCAGACTTTGTCACCTACATTAATAACAACAATGTTAACCTTGAATTCACATACAATGTTAATGACACCACGATCTCTTTCCTGGACCTCCTATTAGTGGGTCTCCCATCACAGAATAGGGTAGTGTCCACGTTATACAGAAAGCCTACAGCAGGAAACACTGTCCTTAATGCATCTAGTAATCACCCTGCCCACACAGTGAAAGCCATCCCAGTTGGTGAATTCACCAGGTTGAAAAGAGCTTGCTCGGACTATGAAGATTTTATATATCAAGCCAACGAACTTGGCACTAGATTATCCGCTCGGAAATATCCGAATTGGATGATACAGAGAAGCTTCAAGATAGGCCAAAATAAAAATCGTTCCGAGATGTTGGCAAACACTAGAGGTAATAAGACAAGTAGGGACACATCAAAAAATCCCAATAATTCTGCGGTCACTTTCTCCACCCAATACAGCTCCGACTATAATAAGATAGTCAATGTCCTCAAACAAAATCTCCCGATATTATACCAGGACGATAAACTTAGAGCCATCCTAAAGAATGGGTGTAATTTTGTGTCCAGAAAAGGACAGACCCTTGGGTCTATTCTTTCTCCGAGCTTATTTATTAGTGATAATTCCCATACAAAAACTTGGCTAGACACCAAGGGCTTTTTTCGTTGTGGCACATCCCGATGCAATGTTTGCATCTATTCTAAATGTGTGGATCACTTTTCTCCTACTAATGAAACGTGCAAATATCCTATCAAGACGTTTATTAATTGTGATACAACATTTGTTGTTTACATAATTGAATGTATCGAATGTAAAGTCCTCTATGTAGGATCTACTACTCGTAAACTGAAGACTAGGATAGCAGAACATCTAAGAGACAGCACAAAAGATCTATCTTGCAATATGTCAGGGGCCTCCAGACACTTTGCAAGTGTACATTCAGGTGAAACAGGTACATTTAGTTTTTTGGGCATAGAAAAAATATTTTCCCCGAAAAGAGGAGGCAACAAGAAGAGTGTGTTATTACAGAGAGAGGTCTTCTGGATCTTTAGGCTAGGAACACGTTTTCCGACTGGCCTAAATTTCAGAACAGACTTCTCATATTTTTATTGAAAAGCCTCCAACATATTAATGTCGACTCTTTCCCCTTAACTTTTTTGCTGTACTCTGTAATCTGACCACGTTTGAAATACTATCTTTGTGACCAAACCTGGTTTATTTTGGCACCTATGGACTTGATGTTATTGCCATTTTTCTACAAGTTATTTCTGCATAAGATATCTTGTATTTCTATGCTAAAGTCTGTACGACGATGATTAATATATGTATAAATTTGTATTGCACTGCCCGTTCGGAGGTTATGTATTCCACACGCCCCCCCCGCTGATGCAATGCATCACATGATATAGCACGTGATGCACACGCCCATCTATTGACGTAGTGCATCACATGACTCGTACACACCCGCCAGCTGTGATTGGTAGTTGTTGCTTTTAAATTGATGAAATGTTTTATTGTTTGTATGCCATGACTAAGGGCACAAGTTGCCCGAAACGCGTCGGCTGTTGCCTACTTACCACACCATGCTTTTAAGTCTATTGGAATAAAAGTCACGTTTTATGGAAGTGCTGCGATAACTCTTTCTTCTCAAGATCCAATTTCCACGTCCGGGTCCCAGCGGACATCGCTCCTTGCACTCCAGGTGTGCTGGATTCACACATGCATCTTTACCCTACAGTGCCGGAATTCCAAGACTGTCAGAAAGGGTGAGCCGCACGCACCTTTTTCCTTATATTTTTGCTATGGAATACCTGTGAGCTGCTCCAACTGGTAGAGGTGACAGAAATAGTTACAGAGACTTGATGTCAGGTGTCCTTTAAAGGGGTTTTCCCATGAAGGAAAGTTAGGCTCTATCCACGGAATAGGGCCTAACTTGCTGATCACAGAGGGTCCCCGTACTGAGACCCTCGCAGATCGCAAAAGCGAGGGGACCCCTCATCGCTCCATCAGATTAATGGAGCAGACGACCGTGCATGACTATTTTGCTCCATTGATCTCTATGGAGCTGACAGAGATTTGGGCACTAGGGCGCTCAACAATTTCCGGTAGCTCCATAGAGATTAATGGAGCAGAACGGTCATGCATGGCTGTCTGCTCCATTAATCTGACGGAGCGGCAAGGGGTAGTCGCTATGGGTAGTTGCTTCCTTTTTTTTTTGCGTTTCACAGCTAGTTTTAGATATGAACTGCTTGTTTCCTAGCCAGTGGTTACCCACCGGCTGGTTGGTGCTGGCTGTGGAGAAGAAATATGAGTTAAGTTCAATATCTATTTGTGATCGGACATTGGGATCTACCTGTAGGGCTTTGTTGAGTCGACAACGGTACAGGGAGGAAATTTGGGCTGACCAAGCGATGGGTATATGCCTAGAGCAGTGATGGCAAACCTTTTAGAGGCCGAGTGCCCAAACTGCAACAAAGATCCGCTTATTTATCGCAAAAGTGCCAACACAGAAATTTAATTTGTGATTTATACTCCCTTCTCTGTCACAGTTTTCATTGATACAAGCACCCTGAGGACACAAATAAAGCAGAAAATAGTCCCAGGTAGTCCTGTCACTTTAAAATAGCTCTGTGCACAGCAAGTCCTGGGCTGCCTGGGACTTCAGGAAGATACCTGGAGTCATCTCTGGTGATGGCCTGAGTGCCCACAGAAAGGGCTCGGAGTGCCACCTCTGGCACCAGTGCCATAGGTTAGCCATCACTGGCCTAGAGTATAGCAAGGAGGATAAAAAGGTAGTATCAGTAAAATGTAATCAATTCTGGAGTAAGTGCTGGGGACTGGTAAAAAGTAGGTGTAGCCACTTGTATTTCCTTGAGACTCTCACCATGTATCAGCTAGACTATGAGTTTTAAGCAATTGCATAAATATGCACCGATCCAGGTTCATAGCAGGACTGACTGTAAAATTAAGGTCTCCAAATCAGATTATGGAGCGGTATGAGTCTGTGGAAGATGGCTTTAATAGTAGGGAGCTGAAATGTCGGGGGTGCATAACAATTTACTATGCAAATATGTGATTGATTGTAGCATCCCTGAGAGTATCAGGAAGCGACATTCAAGGTCAGAGTATGATTCCAGAGGTTGAAAAGGGAAGGGGTTTTTAAGAAGGATTGCCACTCTTCTTATCTTCTTTGTATGGGATGCTAGGAAAAAACGCCTATATTGGAAAAGAAAGTAAGTAGGGCTCAGAGGGGTAGAGAAATGTGTCTCATGGAGACAAATCACATCGGGTGGAGTTTAGAGTAATTGATTATGGCTCTACGTCTCTTGGAGGGGGAATTAAGTCCCCTCACATTGTGGGACAACACTTTACACATTGTATATAAGGGAAAAAGGCCTGTAAACAATCATATGTATTGAGCTAAATATGGTACCAATATTGTGATGATCCATAAACCACCATGTTTTCATATCAAACTTAGGAGGAAGGTAGGGAGAAGGAGTAAACAACAATCGGGTATTAACATACGGACTAGTAGTCCGGGAAAAGGGGTACCAAGGAGAAGACACATAATTAAGTTGTACTCTCTAAGTTGTGGTACCACAATGACCCATTGTGACAGTTCTCCATTGTGACATCAAAATTATAGATTGTGACAGTGATACTGTGCAATTTAATTGCCTTACTGTTACACTGCTTAATATGACAATGCCCCATTTTGATTTCACAGTATTCCATGGTGTCATCACAATGCTCCATTATAATCCATTATGACGTCAAATCAATCCATTGTAATATCAGAGTGTTTAATTTCTGGCAGTGATCCATTGTGACAGCACAGTGATGCATTATGACAATGGGCCATTGTGACTTCATAATAACCCATTTTGACAATGATCCACTGTGATACCACAATTCTCCATTGTGACAATGCCCCTTTGTAACAAAGTCTCATTGTGACATCAAAATGACCCATTGGGGCACATTTACTAAGGGTCCGTCGGATGCATTTCCGACAGGTTTCCCGAGTTTTTTTGTTTTGCGCTGAATTGCCCCGGGTTTTTGGCACACGCAATCGGATTGTGGTGCATCGGCGCCTGCTTGCATGCTCACAAATCGGGGGGCGGACAACCCAACTGATTTGGACAAACCGCGGAATTTAAAAAGGAAATTGTGTAGCAAGATCAGCACTCACATGCATCGGGAAGAAGTAGGGGACCTCAGCGGGGGAAGCGACACATGCAGTAAATTGGACGCACAATCTTAGTGAATCGCAGCAGCTCTGAATCCTCGTAGGACATTCCGGATCAGCGGCGTCAACGGGACGGGTAAGTAAATGTGCCCCATTATGTTAATGATACATTGTGACACCACAATGATGAATTGTGACTTTCTACCCTTGTCACATCACAGTTCCCCATTGTGACAATGCTGCATTGTGAAATCAGACTGCCCAACTCGGCTAATGATCCAATATCCAATATCTCAATGACCGTTTCATTTGTCGAAATAACACAAATTTGATATTGATCATCTATTCTAAGGAAATCGGATCAGTATGTAAATCCTGGAATACTTCTTTATGACTAAATATTTAACCCCTTAAATGGAACCTGTCACTAGAGAGCTATATTTCACTGGGTACAGGTTCCCATACACTCTGTAAAGTGGATTGCAGACATGCTTTTATAATACCTTAGAATAAAATGTAGACAGTTTGGGTATTTCCGCTCTGCCTAGTTACACAGCGTAGGGACGGGATGCATTGGCTGCTCACTGCGTATGACGGAGATAGAAGGCTCAGCGGGCAACAGTGAGATTTGCTTGCTTGTGCAATGAGCTGATGTCATGACGGGCAGGAAATGGACAGAGATAGGATGTTGGAGGGGTATGTGCTGAACATAGATGAGCAGGGAGTTGAGGAAACAAAATGTGGTAATTAGAAAGTGGATGTAACATTTTGAAATTCAGCCACCCCAGGACTTTCAGGAAGATGCTAGCAGGGAGCCAGGTAAAGTTTAAGGGGGTTTATTAAACAAACAACTGAAGACTAAGGTATTATAAAAGCATATCTGTAATGCACTTTACAGTGTGTATAGGAACCTGTACCCAGTGAAATATAGCCCTCTGGTGACAGGTTCCATTTAATGATCACCTATACTTTGGTGCAGAGCAGTTCTTCATCTGTCTAATGACAGCAAAAGACTGGTGCAGCTAGTTTAATAAATGTGCCCCATTGTTGTGTTCACCACAATAATGATAACTTGCAGTGTGTAAAGTTCCTTTAAAGGAGGTTTCCACAACTTTGATATTGTTAGCGACTGATGGAATATAAGAATATTGAAAGAGACTCAATGAAAGGTTTGGAAAAGCCTTAACATCTCGTCTGATAAGTACGTTGGTTGTAAAGTCTCTGCTTGTGATAATATATATTTTCGGCAGTCAGAAGCATTCATTCTCTCGCCCCACATAGCCCAACTTTAAGCAGCTGGTAGAATTGGGTCACCTTAGGGCAGAAGTAATTGCAGAATATCACCAGTGCACAGTGAGAAGCAGGCATTGTTCATTGTCAATGCTCGCCGCACACAGTAGGCCAGGAATTGATTTCATGATCCTTACAACGCAGCATAATCCCTTTAATGTCTCCAGTCATAATAGCTGCACTACTGCGTAATGGACCTTTCTATATATATTATATACAAATACAGCTCAGATCATTTTCAAAGGAAAGCAGGTTACTAATCTGTATTTATTTCTCAGTATCCATTCTAAGCAAATAGATTTATAGGAAAGGTAATGGTTGTGTTGCAATCAAATTGTAAAATGACAGATTTAGATGCTTTTGAGATATTTACTGACAGTATGTCTGTTATAAGTGATAATAATTATATATACTGCACGCCGTATGTACTGTATAAAGATATGTTACTGCATTAAAGGGCACCTACCAACACGATTCTACCTATAAAGGTAGATCGGCTGGTAGGTGGATGTAAGGGACGTGAGGAGAGCTCTTTTTAGAGCTATTCCTCACGTCCCCGCTAACTTTTAACAAACTTTATTCCCCTAATATGTAGATTTACTTATGCGGCTACTGGGGCGTGGAGTAGCCGGGCACGAGGCTACACAACGCGGCTACTCCACGCCCCAGTAGCCACGTTACTCCTCCTACCCTGCAGAACCTGCAGAACGCAGGTCCGCGGCTGAGCAGCCACAGCTCCGAGGCCGGAGCTACTGCACATACGGATGCTGCGCGCCGCACACACAGGGTAGGAGGAGTAACAAGTGTAAGCCCTGCTCCACTGTGACGTTAATGGGATTAAACTCACCAAAAGGATTGTCTGATCCCAAGGATCTTTTAGGAAGTGTGATCTATTTTTAAACATGACCCCCACAAATTTCCCCTTTTCTTAAAAGGATTTGGAAAAGCTAATTCACATCACATCATTATTACCTTAGGGGTATCTCAGCTTCCATTTGAGTAACAGTCTAACAATACTAGATGCTAAGTGGATTATTTCTCTCGCTTTGTAATGGATATCCAAGGACATGGTAGATGGAAGCAATGTCACTATGTTGTATTCTATTTGATCTGACTACAGAAACATAACGAGTGAAATAATATGGTATGTTATAACAATAACCGCTTCTTATTGTCCATTGATTAAAATGGCGAAACGAAAACCTTGAGGCCGTTACAGTCATGTGTCTTGAAGGTCAATGCACAAAATAGAACATAGCCATGACCTAAAATTATTAGTATCTGTAGTCCGTAAAGAGCATCACCTGAGGTAAGTTGCTCCCCTTGCCTCCCTCAGTTCTCTATCCTTAAAACCACTGTATTACATATTACAGTCTTCCTGTTTATATACCTTGGACTACCATCAGGAGCGCCACTCAGGGCGGGGATAAGGCATTTTAGGGAACAGGGCAGAAAAGTAAAATTGTGCCCCCTCTCTGTAAAATTCTGGCAAAACACAGCAAAATCAGGGCCAAACTTGAGGGAAAAAATGAAATGGCTCCCTCCCATTAAATATCATAAGAATGAAATCTAAGAGACCAACTGCCATGGCATCTACAAAAAGGCATACCAGCAGCAAATATAGTGCAAACAGAAAAAGATGTGCCTCCAGTGCAAATACTACACATGCACATATATACCTGAATTGTATATACCACAAATATAAATATATACCAGCAATGGATGCAGCAAACACATATATTCCAGCAATGAATATACTTAACACATAGATACCAATCACTACAGCACACATCTTAATATTTACCGGCAACGAATAAACACATACATAAAAATATGCTGCATATATAAATAGATACCATAAAGATAAATGAACTGTATGCATAAATATATATCAAGAGTAAGTAACCACACACAAATATACCAGGATTAAAGTTACTACACACATGGGCTGCACTTGGGCAGTCACAAACATCACTTACTGATCAAATTAGGTTGCCATTGTTTACTTCTATGTATGTGTTGGCCTGGACCATCCTGGTCTTTTCCTGTAGTCTCCTCACTGCTTGCAATCCTTCTCCTTCAGGTAGAAAATGTCATGGCAACTTCTCCCGGCCATGACTTATCACTGCAGAATTTGTTACCCTAATGACTTTGGCCACACTCTGTCCCTAAAAAAATCACAGTTAATATGATGCCCCAAGATAATAGCTAAGTGCTCCTCAATATGACCTGAGAGGTAACATAAAAAAACAATTAGAAAAATTAGTATAACCAGGAGGGCAGGAGGCAGTGAGGAGGGGTAGGAGGTACATTAACTTTAGTGAACCTGGCTCTCAAATAGATCCTTAAAACCTTAAGATTTCCTGAATTCCATCCATGGTCTCCATACTTTGAGGAATCCAGGCGTCATTGCTGCCGGGACTTCCATGCGGAACAGAAGTGTCATCTCATGCCCCCCATGCTGCCCCCCGAAATATGGAAGGACTTATACGAGAGAACCAGTAGCGCGGAATTACCACTCTAGCTGTTATTAAGAAAAATCTGAGCCAATCCCTTTTTTGGGGTTTATTACTCTTTATAGTCTGTAGAATGAGCAGACTTATGTATTTATCGATCTCTGGGCTGTAGTCCTTATCGTTGCTTTTACAGGATAGGATTCAGTTTACTCAGAAAAGAGGTCCACACAGACAAGCACATGCTCATAGCTACTTACCTTCAGTAGCTGTATGTAGCCAGTTTGCAACCTCTGAAAGGGATATAGCGGTTGCATATATGAGGGTTTTCACTACTCTCCCTAAACTGTGCTTAGCACAAATAAGCATACTTGTATAAATGGGCAGCATCAAAAGTAAATACAAGTAATACTCAATACCACGGAGCATACAGAGTCTGAGACTAGTGTCTAACCCTATGGATGCACCAAGCCATCATAAGGTAAACGGTCCTTGGCAGACATTACTTGTCACCTTTTTACTATAGTCCACCCTCCATCTGTTGGGCCCCAGTTTTATCCAATCTTGCTTCTTCAGCGGTGAAGCATGTTTCTTTAAAGATAGAAATATAGATAAACCTACTAGGCCAGCGAGGGTCACGGTCTGTACTGATACAGGCTCCTTTCCCCGGGGCTTTCTAGTAACCAGAATGGCCACTTGCTCTGTTCTAGCTTTCTTGGCCTTTACCATAATTTTTGATGGACTCACTATTTCAGGTCAGAAATCATAAGGAATCCCAAAAGACTCACTTTTCTTACCCTCTGCCTCTTTACACACCTCCAACAGTGCCTTTACCTCCGCCTCCTGTACAGTCTGATTACCTCGTGTTGTGTGACCATTGCATATCTGTTATCAAGTCAGCCTACTTCCTGCTAGAGCCATCTACAAAAAAACTTAATGCATATTAGTTATATGTGAGGTTTTGACATATTAACCCCTACGCACACCAGGATGTACCATAACGTCCTGGTGCTTTGAGGGGTGTATGAAGATAGCTCACGGGGTTTTCGGCTGTATAATACAGCTTACAGCCGCCTGGCACGGATTGCGGCAGTTAACCTGGCACACAGGAGCGCACACAGGAATGCAGGACCACAGGAACGGACTGGCACACTGGAACACAGGACCACAGGAACGGACTGGCACACAGGAACACAGGAATCACAGGAAGTTTGAAGATCCGGCTAGGGTAACGGGAAGAGGCTGGAATTTAAATCAGGCCAGCGCCAATTATCGGTGCACTGGCCCTTTAAATCTTAACGAGCCGGCGCGCACGCGTCCTTGGAGACGGGTACGTGCGCGCTGAGTCGTGGGAGCAGCGGAGATCGCCGCTGGAGCCAGGGGAGGTAAGTGGTGCCGGGCACCGGATGTACGCGGTGAGCCACGGACAGGGATCCGAGACAGGGATCGCAAGAGCACCCGTGACAACAATCTGTAATAGTTGGTAGAGTTGTCTAACAGACCAGAAAAAATGTTCCTGTATTTCTGAATACAGGCCAGAACCGTTTAATAATAAATGCCCTCCTTATTCCCAATTCCTACATTATTTAAAACTTGTAACATGCCTCCTATTTCCTGTGAGGACCATAGAAGTACATAATGAAATAAGCCATGCAGAATGTTTATATATCCATTATTGTCTCTCCATGCTTGTCATTTCAGCCACAGTACACACTAAGTACAGTTCTTACACGGCTGTGTTTTCTGGTCAAATATCTGTTTAATGACGTTTGTGTATACTGATGGCAGGTGCTTTTTATTTAACCAAGCGCATACTTTGCCACTTACTGTGCACACTAAATTACATGCATGCACATAGTCTTTGTTCTTAAAGGTTGTCTGTTTAATAAAACAACCTATGAAAAACTTATTTCTGATATTCAATGGTAATTTCAGATGTTTCACAAAACATAGGAATTAACAATGATAAAGGATATCACCAGTCCCATAATCATTCAAATAACACAGAGCAATGACTGTCTGTAAAGCGGAACATTAAAATGTCAAATCTTTATTTATTACATTATTGAAAATTAGGCCCAAAGAGAAATAGCCAAAAAGAGCCCTAAATTTGTGCAATAATAGGCTTGGGTAACTGGGACTCTGGGACAGTGTGCATCAACCAGCCATATACATATGGATTGGGGTAAAAGGTAGAACAGGGATAATGTGTGAACCTCACTTATTATCCTCACTATGTTGAGATACTAGTTGAATTAGAAACTAATTACACGTTTTCCTAATTAGTCCGTCGGAGGACCTACTAAAGTGCTAGAACAGAGCCAGTGATCAAGATTCCATTCAGTTATATCTCACGGCTCATGTTTACAAACATAAAACCATTTAGAGTGCCATTTTACAGTATTCTCAATATACATGGCACAGCAGTACACCTAACGCGTTTCCCTGCTATTGGTAGGCATAGCAGTTCATCAGAGGTGTGAGGTGGATTATACAGGAGAATAGCGCATAGCACCCGAGTCACAGCATGCCATATTGCACCGTTGATACTGTGACCCATATTGTATTTATTAGTGTCCCAAGCTATCTAGATTAGCAGTTCCATAACGTAGTGTTCCGGAAACCAACTCTGCTTAGAGATGTTCTTATCGCTGATCTGGATGGTAAGTATCTGCTTTACACCAGTGAAAACACGCGATTAGGCTTATTACTGAATCAGGACATTGAATCCTGGCTGAAAACATCAGTAAATCGGCATATCAGAAGGAGATGCACACGTACCTAGTATGATCGGTGCGCAAAACCTAAATTATTCCATTGGTACGTATAAGAGTGTCCTCTCTTTAAAGAGACATACTTTACTACGGGCCATACACGCATATGCAGACATAAATCTAAAGAGTATGTAAGTAAGTAAAGGAGGAGAGATGTGGTGACATCAAGGACCACGAAACCCAGCAACATGAAAATGATGGGCACATTAGATAAAGCAAGTATATGTTATATGCTCAATTAGTCCATTTGTTTGTACTGCCTTTGTGTGAATATACATCTGGACTCACGCTGCATGACCTTTCGTCTAAAGGGGATGGTTCCACAATTTCTTTGTTTAATGGCAACACCCTGTGGTCACCACCGTGATGTTCCCACACATGGCGTGATATGGTAGTGTCTTCACAATTCTTGGTGTCATTCCTAAATTTGCGAATGGTTTGCCCAATGTACTGTATCCCACAAATACAGGTCATCAGTATAGATGGGCGAATTGATTCAAACAAAGTGGAATTCGTTCTGAATTTCAGGGAAAATTCGTCACAAATCCGAAGTTTGCGGTGATTCATGGGAACAGAGTTTTTTTCCTCCTTTATTACCAAAATAGTTGATTATCCAATATGTCAGACAGGGATCAGGCACAGGTCGCAGCACAATAAGGGGACATCGCGACAGGGGTGACTCTGTGAGGCCAGAACTGCCGGTGTCATCTAGCGGCAGTGTGTTGATAAACAACCCAAAGGTTGTCTATTGGTTGACTAGGTCATCCACTTCCTTCCAAATGACATCTGACAACCCCAGCCAAGAGTCCGTGGGTTCGTCAGATGACAGCCGAATAGTGAACATCCGGCAAAGTGATGGCTCTCCACCCTCTTGTACCCTTGCTACCGGTCAAAAATGTGTGCCTTTATTCCAGCTGCCGAGAGGGAGAAACAACTGGTGTACTATAGAGAAATAGTGAAAAGACAGTTGGTCACTGCCTATGTGCGCCATTGTCCTTCCTCTGTCAGGTCTGAACGGGGGATTCCTGGCAGTCATCGGTCACGTACTACTGCCACGGCTGCTGTGGGGAGATGGGGGGGAAAAGGAGCAGTAGCAGCTCCATCAGCAACAGCTTAAGTCTGGAGTCCTTAATGAGCAACTTCCTTCACTCGCCTAGTGAGGAGGGTAGTCTCCACCAGCAGCAGCAGCTACACCAATGCCTTATGCATCAGATTAGATCAGCTATGACGCCTCCCCCAAACATTGAGAAATGAGAAAGGGATTCTAACTACCTGCCTCAGCCACTATTCTAATGCTGCCACCCGCCTGATGCCACACATCTGCTGTCAGTTGCTCCATCTGCCTCCCACCATCTTTACCAGGGACTGGAATTGTCACCCACCTCCACACTCCTTCAATGTTGCTGCCAGCTAATGAATTTGTCATTGTGCCACTCTCTGACCTCCTGCTGCTGCTGTTGCCACCTCCACTCTCTGTAATTTTTCCACTCTGTGGCCTCCCATGTGGCTGCCAGTTAAAAGATTTGTCATTGTGCCACTCTCTAACCTCCTCCTGCTTCTGGTGCTGCAACCTCCACACTCTGTGGCCTGCCATGTTGCCTCCACCTCCACACTCTGTCATTGTGCCACTCTGTGGCCTCCCATGTTGCAGCCAGCTAAAGAATTGTTCCACTCTTCGACATCCTGCTGCTGCTTCTGATACTGCCACCTCCACACTCTGCCATTGTGCCACTCTGTGGCCTACCCTGTTGGCCCCACCTCCACACACTGTCATTGTGCCACTCTGTGGCCTCCTGCTGCTGCTGCCACCACCTCCACACTCTGTCACTGTGCCACTCTGTGGCCTACCAGGTTGCTGCCCCCTCCACACTCTTTCATTGTGCCAATCTGTGGCCTAGCAGGTTGCTGACACCCCCACACACTGTCATTGTGCCACTCTGTGGCCTACCATTTTGCTTCAAGAAAATGGCCCTCCACGCCCAGCTCTCACCCAAGCAGGACTTCCACAGCCTCCAGTGCTGCACACGGACAGGTTCGGAGCTTGACACAAAGTGAACATTTGCGAGGAATATATCCATTAGTCCAGCACAACACAGAGTAGGCTTCTGTTTATACTCCATATCAAGTAACACACATAGAAACACACAGCTAAGCGTCACAGACCAACGCTGTCATTGTGCCACTCCGTGGCCTCCTGCTGCTGCTGCCACCACCTCCACACTCTGTCACTGTGCCACTCTGTGGCCTACCAGGTTGCTGCCCCCTCCACACTCTTTCATTGTACCACTCTGTGGCCTCCTGTTGCTGTTGCTGCCAACACCTCCACACTCTGTCATTGTGCCACTCTGTGGCTTACCATGTTGCTGCCCCCTCCACACTCTGTCATTGTGCCACTCTGTGGCCTACCATTTTGCTTCAAGAAAATGGCCCTCCACGCCCAGCTCTCACCTAAGCAGGACTTCCACAGCCTCCAGTGCTGCACACGGACAGGTTCGGAGCTTGACACAAAGTGAACATTTGCGAGGAATATATCCATTAGTCCAGCACAACACAGAGTAGGCTTCTGTTTATACTCCATATCAAGTAACACACATAGAAACACACAGCTAAGCGTCACAGACCAACGCGTTTCGTCACATCGTGTCTTCATTAAGGTCTGAATAGAATACGGGCAACCCCAGGGTTTAACATACCTGAGTAAGAAGCTCCACCTTCCTTCAGCTGGAAGCTTGATCATGTGATCGGAGGTGGTTGCACAGAGCTCATATATACATTTTACAAACACATGTATTCTATTGTGAGCATAATAAAAAAAACAATAGCAACATGGAATAATGGTATAGAACCATACATCATTATGAAAAACAATTTTGATTCAGAAATGCGTTTCTTGCATATTTCCACATCTCCACCAGCAAGGCACAGAAACGCCAGCAAGAGACCAGCACTGGTGCCTGTAAACGACGAAGGAGATGGGCACCTTGCACATCAAAACATGCATAAAAAGCAAATATAGAATAGAATTTCTAATATACCATACATACCTTGATGAAGACACAATGGGGGTCATTTACTAAGGGCCCGATTCGCGTTTTCCCGACGTGTTACCCGAATATTTCCGATTTGCGCCGCTTGTACATGAATTGCCCCGGGTTTTTGGCGCACGCGATCGGATTGTGGCGCATCGGGGCCGGCATGCGCGCGACAGAAATCGGGGGGGCGTGGCCGAACGAAAACCCGACGTATTCGGAAAAAACGCCGCATTTAAAAACCGAAACTGTGTCGCTTGGGGAGCGCTCACCTTCACCTTCTATGGGATGGTGCATTCCGGGGCGTTAAGATTATTTTCGGCGCTGCAGCGCCACCTGGTGGACGGCGGAGGAACTACCATCTTAAATCCCAGCCGGACCCGAATCCTCTGCAGAGAACGCGCCGCTGGATCGCGAATGGGCCGGGTAAGTAAATGTGCCCCAATGTGTTGAAACGCATCTGTCTGTGTGTTACTTTATATGGAGAATAAACAGAAGAACTTATAAGCCTACTCTCTGTCCTGCTGGACTGATGGATATACTACTCGCAAGTGTTAACCATGTTGCTGCCACCTAAAGAATTTGTCAGTGTGCCACTCTCTGGCCTCATGCTGCTGCTGCCATCTCCACACTTTGTCATTGTGCCACTCTGTGGCCTACCAAGTTGCTGCCACCTCCACACTCTTTGGCTTCCTGCTTATGCCGTCACCTCCACACTCTGTCATTGTGCCACTCTGTGGCCTTCCATGTTTCCGCCACCTCCATAATTTGTCATTGTGCCACTCTGTGGCCTACTCATGCTTCTGCCAACTGACTGCTGTCTCCCTGGAACACCCTGTGATTTCCATAATGCTGTTTTCACCCTCCACCAGTCTCTGACGTTGCCAATATGTTTGGTTTTCCCCTTCATTTCATCTGTCAGAAGGAATGAAAAACCTCAGTATTGATAGCCAAAAGCAGGAGTGGATACAGAACACAGACGACATGCAACATGAGCTGAGAGATACAGCTGAATGGAATCTTGATCACTGGCTCTGTTCAGCACTTTAGTAAGTCCTTTGACGGGTTAATATGTGGAAACATGTGATTAGTTTCCAATTTAACTAGTATCTTAACATAGTGAGGGTAATAAGTGAGGTTGACACATTGGGGCACATTTACTTACCCGGTCCAGTCGCGATCCTGCGGCGCGTTGTCCGACAAGGATTCGGGTCTGCCGGCATTCACTAAGATCGTGTGCCCGATATCCAGCAGGTGTCGCTGCTGCGCTGAGGCCCGCCGGAGTTCACCTTCTTCTTCCTGGTGCATGTAAGTGCTTGAACTTGTGACACAAAACTCTTTTTAAATTCCGCATTTTTTCCGAATCCGTCGGGTTGTCCGTCGGCCACACCCCACGAATTCTGTCGTGCCAAAGCCGGCGCCGATGCGCCACAATCAGATCGTGTGCGCCAAAATCCCGGGGCAATTTGGCGCTAAACGGAAATATTCGGGAAACCCAACAAAAGATCGGACCCTTAGTAAATGAGCCCCATTATCCCTGTTCTGACTACCTCTTACCCCAATTCTTATGTATATGGCTGGTTGATGCACACTGTCCCAGAGGAGTTACCTAAGTCTGTAATTTGACAAATTTGGTGTAGGGCTCTTTTTGGCTATTTTTCTTTCTATTAGTCATTTCTCTATGTGTTATTTAATGGTCTCAATGTAAGACATGACTTGATCCTCTAATATGAATCTGTACTTAGATGCATCATTTTGTTGCCCTTTCATATTTATAGTCATAGTCTGACTTATTCTATATTGATGTAATGTATCTTTATATATTACATTTTATGACATCCAGAATGATCGTTTTGAAGTTTGTATAAATTCAGTTTTTCTGGAGTATTTACAATACTAAAGTTTGTTTACTTTATTGCGGTTTTTACACACATGGTACATGTGACCACACTAGTGGGCCTTTTAAACTATTACTTCCTCAACTTATGCAGACCATGACTAAGCACATGAGGGGAAACACCAAGGTCTGGTTTATCTAGCATGTCATCTTTTATCTTACTTGACCTCAATAAAGATGTCATGGTATTCACTAGGAATTACTGGAGACTCTGCAATGCCCAGTGCCATCAGCCAGGAACCAGGAGCATGCACGCATAAGCTCCCTCTGGCCCGCAACCCTTAGTTGAAGCCACTGCGTTCACAGTCTGCATGGACGTGCAGGGAGCAGCATTGCAGAGGCTACTCGGCATGGAGTAGCCCTAGCCCCTGGATTTCACAGAGGCTACTCCATGCTCCTAGTAGCCTCTGAAGGTAGTTTGCATAAAGACACAAAAAGGTTTATAACACTATTAGCAGCTTGCAAAGAAATTCTAAAATATGTCCATGAATGATCCGCACATGGGATATCTACCTCTGGAACTACTGAAAAAAGTTTCCTTTAAGGGGCCCCATCAGTAACCAGTACACTAGAAGCACCAACAACCAGCTTACAGCACAAAACGCCAACCCAGAAATTATAAATGCAATACAGCAATAAATATCATATAAATACCAGATAAATACTGATAATGAAGACCCCCCAGAGCAGACAATAATACTGGAGACCCCTAAAGCATAAAACTAACAACAGAGCAGCCAAAAAAAAATCCTCTCCTTGGCTTTCCTTCTCTTCCCTGCACCACACTGCAGATTCTTTTCTCTTCCATGTGTCTCTCTGCTCTGTTTTATGCTGGTTGTATGGGCTGGTAACGTGATCTCCAGGAGCAGGAGAGCAGCTGAGGGTGACAAGTACTTACCGCTGGTCACAATGATCTGCCATCAGATATGTTACATTAGTTATGAAAGTACAGGCAGTCCCTGGGTTACATACAAGATAGGGTCTGTAGGTATGTTCTTAAGTTGAATTCGTATGTAAGTCGAAACTGTATATTTTATCATTGTAATCCCAGACAGAACTTTTTTGGTCTCTGTGACAATTGGATTTTAAAAATGTTGGGTTGTCATAAGAATCAATATTAACACTAAAGCTCTATTACAGACACATTTAATAACTGTTACAGCTGATCATTGTAGCCTAGGACTAAAGTACAATAAATTACCAATATCCAGAGGTCCGTTTGTAACTAGGGGTCGTATGTAAGTCGAGTGTTCTTAAGTAGGGGACCGCCTGTACTCTGACTGTCAGCTGGGTGTGGACCACAACTCATGGGTTGACAGGCTGACACCCTGATCCCCCATTTTAGTTAAGATGAATGTGTGCTGCACTTTATGTACATGCTCAGGAGTGAGGATCCTCTGGTATAGATTAGAGGAATGAGGAACTTGGAAAGAAAGCTCGCATTTATCTTAAGCACTGCTAGAGCCACCAGGAAAACAGGAGAGTGGAGCTGAAGTCTGAGTCAATGTTCTGGAAATTGAGGGGTTGGGGTCTGAGGTTTGGCTTCCAACTCCACAGCCCTGGTTTATTTTATTATATTAAATACAAAGGATTTGTTCTGCTCATACCCCCTAAGGTGATCCTTTATCCTGATTTATGTATAGTATATTATCCATTTGGATCAACGGGAGACTTCTTATTTCACCATGGATTATATGTGAATATCTAACAATTTTGTTCACCGATTTGATTGTTACTGGTACGTTGTCTGCCGTCGACATTTGCAGAGTTTGCCTAACCCCTGAGGTAATTATATGTGGTTGGCACAAATTGGGTTAAATTCTCATTTCCTAAACCTGACTTTGCTTGCTTATTTTTGTGGTCTTCGTGAGCATTGATCTCAGTTTATGTGATATCTAGTTACCATCACAATCTTGTATTGGATCAGCAACATATACAATACAGCTTCTCAATCGTAGAGTTTTCTGTATTTGCATGATTGTAAAAATTGTACATTCACACTGAAGGCATCAAACCTACAAATTAACATATGTGGAATTATATACTTAACAAACAAGTGTGAAACAACTGAAAATGTGTCTTATATTCTAGGTTCTTCAAAGCAGCCACCTTTTGCTTTGATTACTGCTTTGCACTTATGCTCTTGGCATTTTCTTGATGAGCTTCAAGAGGTAGTCACCTGAAATGAAATAGTCTTTCAACAGTCTTGAAGGAGTTCGCAGAGCTGCTTAGCAGTTGTTGGTCCTTTGCTTTCACTCTGCGTTCCAGCTCACCCCAAACCATCTCGATTGGGTTCAGGTCTGGTGATTGTGGAGGCCAAGGTATCTGGTGTAGCACCCCATCACTCTCCTTCTTGGTCAGAAAGCCCTTACACAGTCTGGAGGTGTGTTTGAGGTCATTGTCCTGTTGAATAGAATGGCTGGACCATTATATAATCTCTTTTTCAACCCCTTCATCCTCAATGAATGTAAGTTCTTGCGAGCAGGGCCCTCACTTCTATTGTTCTATATTTGTAATGTAATATTATATTTGTACAAGTCCCCTATGATTTGTAAAGCACTACAGAATTTGATGGCACTATATAAATAAAGATTATTATTATTAATGATGATCCAACTAAACGCAAACCGCATGGAATAGCATACCACTGCAAGATGCTGTGGTAACCGTGCTGGTTTAGAATTCCTTCAATTTTAAATAAATCCCCAACAGTGTCGCCAGCAAAGCACCCCCACACCTCCTCAAACATGCTTTACAGTGAGAACCAAAGATCTCAAATTTGGACTCATCAGACCAAAGCACAAATTTCCACTGGTCTAATGTCCATTCCTTGTGTTCTTTAGCCCAAACAAGTCTCTTCTGCTTGTTGCCTGTCCTTAGCAGTGGTTTCCTAGCAGCTATTTTACCATGAAGGCTGCTGCACACAATCTCCTCTTAGCAGTTGTTGTAGAGATGTGTCTGCTGCTAGAACTCTGTGTGACATTGACCTGGTCTGTAATCTGAGCTGCTGTTAACCTGCGATTTCTGAGGCTGGTGACTCGGATGAACCTATCCTCCGCAGCAGAGGTGACTCTTCGTCTTCCTTTCCTGGTGCGGTCCTCATGTGTGCCATTTTCTTTGTAGCGCTTTATGGTCACTTAAGGACACTTTTAAAGTTTTCCCAATTTTTTCGGACTGACTGACCTTCATTTCTTAAACTAATGATGGTCACTCGTTTTTCTAGCCATAATACAAATTCTAGCAGTCTATGCTTTAGGACTATCAGCTGTGTATCCACCTGACTTCTGCACAACACAACTGATGGTGCCAACCCCATTAATATGCCAAGAAATCCCACTTATTAAACCTGACAGGGCCCCTGTGATATGAAAACCTTTTCTGGTGACTACCTCTAGAAGCTCATCAAGAGAATGCCAAGAGTGTGCAAAGCAGTAATCAAAGCAAAAGGTGGCTACTTTGAAGAATCTAGAATATAAGACACATTTTCAGTTGTTTTACACTTTTTTTTGTTAAGTATATAATTCCACATGTGTTAATTCATAGTTTTGATGCCTTCGGTGTGAATCTACAATTTTTATAGTCCTAAAAATACAGAAAACTCTTTTAATGAGAAGGTGTGTCCAAACTTTTGGTCTGTACTGTATATAATCTGTTATATATTTTGGCTGATCCTCTGAGCATCATAGCCAGGAACTATCTTGACTTTTTACCCGAGTCCTTACATTCGTTTACATTTATACAGTGTTTGAGATAAGGCTGTGTAGGAGGGTTGTTTGGTGGGCCTCATTCTGTACCCAAATCCTCCTTCGGGTCGTTTTGTTAGGAACTTCTTCCTTTTTAATTGTTTTTATCTTATTGTTTGTCTGTTGTATGTATCTATAGATTTTGTGTATGTAATGAATTAATCCCTTCTTTCTCAGTGTCCGATATATCTCGAGATCTGAACCGGGCCAGCATCGGAATACACTGGATGTCATCTGCAGACAGTAGCTGACATCCCAGTGTAACACAGTACCAGTGCTTAACCTGTTAAATGCTGCGGTCAGAGCAACCGCGGCATCTAAACTGCCTTTGGGGGGTCTTTCCCCCATGATCGCCCTCCCTCCCCCTGTGCCGTCTTCAGGCGGCGCCGATCATTGCTATGGCAGCCCTGGGTTCTGATTATGATGTCATCCTAAAGGCACAGTGTCAGCCTATGCATGTGCATAGACTGACACTGCTAATACCCTGAAATACAGAGTATTGCAGAGTATTATCATGAACAATCAGATGATTGCTTGTTCATGTCGCATGGTGGAAATAATAAAAAAGTTAAAAAAAATGATTCAATAAAAAATAAAGTAATAAATCAATAAAACGCCCACAAGCCCCATAACATATAAAGAGACATATAACGCAAAACGAAGTTTAAATCATAACACAAACCCCACATAGATAGTATCACCGCGTTAAAGTAGGAACGCTGTTAAAAAAAACTGTTAAAAACCTGGCAAAAATTATGATTATGACATATTTAATCCCACAAAAAATGCAATAAAAAGTGATCATAAAAACATATATACTCCAGAATGATACTGTTGCAAAGTACAACATGTTCCGCAAAAAACAAGCCATCAACCAGCTCCGTAGCCAAAAAAGTAAAAATGTTATGCCACTTGGAAGACGGCAATGCAACAATTATAGATTTTTCCCCACATTATGGTTTTATTTGGCAAATTTAGTTATACGTAAGAAAAAATATTCAAGTCTTGTATCCCCGTAATTGTATTGACCCGTAGAATAAAGATATCGGGGCAGATTTACTTACCCAGCCCATTCGCGATCCAGCGGCACGTTCTCTGCACTGGATTCGGGTCCGGCCGGGATTCATTAAGGCAGTTCCTCCGCCGTCCACCAGGTGGCGCTGCTGCGCTAAAAAGCATTGGAACGCGCTGGAGTTCACCGGGACGGGCTGAGTGAAGGTAAGTGCAAGCTCCGCGACAGATTTTTTGTTTTAAATGCGGCGGTTTTTCCGAATCCGTCGGTTTTTCGTTCGGCCACGCCCCCGATTTCCGTCGCGTGCATGCCAGCGCCGATGCGCCACAATCTGATCGCGTGCGCCAAAATCCCGGGGCAATTCAGGGGAAATCGGCGCAAATCGGAAATATTCGGGTAACACGTCGGGAAACCGCGAATCGGGCCCTTAGTAAATGACCCCCTTCATGATTATTAGGCTATACGGTGAACACCAAAAAAAAGTAAAAAAATTCAGTACAGAATTGATGCTTTTCTACTCCTGCGCTAAAAAAAAAGTTCCTAAATTTGCAACAATAGGGGACACGACTGGAAAAAGCATCTCATCCCGCAAAAATGCCATCACATGGCCCCAATAATGAAAAAGCTAAAATTTTATAGCCTGCAAAAGAGGCCAATGAGGAACTAAAATCCTGACAGCTGCAGGACACTCCACATGTGGGGGGTCTCTGTACTCAGGAGAAATTGCATAACAAATTTTCAGATGGGTTTTCTCTTTTATCTTTTGGAAATGTGTAAATTTTAGAGCTAAATGAACGTATTGCCGACAAAATTTCACCATTACCATCCTACATCCATTTTGATTTAATTACTATGAAGATCTCAAGGGATTAACAATCTTCCTAAAACTGTTTCTGATAGCTTGATGGGTGCAGATTTGAAAAAGGGTTGATTATATAGAGGGTTTTGATGTTAAATATGTAAAATTTCATTCAAAACAGTAATTATCCCCAAAATAGTAAATTCTGAAAATACAGAAAATCGATATTCGATTTGTAAGCCAGGTGTCATCAAAATAAATTATCCAGACATTTCAAAAATGATGAAAATGTAAAGTAAACATATGGGAAATGTTATCCAGCAACTTATTTAAATCTATCTGCCTGAAAACGCAATGATTTCGAATTTCGAAAATGAATTTTTTTTTTTTAATTCATAATTTATTTTTTTTTTGTAAATAAACGCAAAACTTATCAGCCAACATTTACCACTACCACTAAAGAACAGGAAAAAACTCATAATTGCTCTGATAAGTAACAGTGTTCAAAAGTTATAACTAGAGATGAGCGAACATACTCGTCCGAGCTTGATGCTCGTTCGAGCATTAGCGTACTCGAAACTGCTCATTGCTCGGACGAATATTTTGCCAGCTCGAGAAAATGGTATCTCCCGCCGTTTTGATTTTTGGCGGCCAGAAACAGAGCCAATCACAAGCCATGAGACTCTGCACTCCACCCTGCATCACGTGGTACACTTACACGTCAATAGCAGTGGTTGGCTGGCCTAATCAGGTGACCCTGGAATAGACTAGCCCCCGGCCCTCGCTGCTCGCATCATTCTCTGTCTGTATGCCGTTAGGGAGAGAGCTGCTGCTGCTGCAGGGATAGCGTTAGGGTGTTATATTCGCTTACTGTTAGGCAGGAGTGAGTCTACAAGAACCCAACAGCCCTTGTTAGGGCTAGAATATTTTTTTTTTCTTTGCTTGTGGCTGGGCTTGCTGGCACTAGTAGTGCAGCTAGTACCATATTGTGACGAATTTGCAGGGAGACTTGCGAACGTTCTATTTAGCTCTTAGTGACACACATTTCCATCTCAAACACCTAAGTGGGGCAATTTATTAGGGGTTTGATTGAATTTGGCACAGTCTGCCGATTTTTTTTTTTTTTTTTCAAAACTTTAAGTCACAGGCACAGCACAAAATCCAGTTGTGTGCTGTCAGTGTAGGTTAGAAACTAGCCATACAAGAACCCAACAGGCCTTCTCAGGGCTACAATAGCATTACATGATGAGGTTCTTGCCTGCCCTGCCGCTAGCGTGTTGTCTGAGCGGGTTTTCAGTGCAGCTGGTGGCATCATCACCGATAAGCGTACACGCCTGTCGACTGACAGCGCTGACAGGCTGACGCTTATCAAGATGAATAAAGCCTGGATTTCTCAGGATTTCCATTCTCCACCAGGTGAAAGAAGCTCAACCTGAATAACCGCCATAACCAAGCCAATTACTTATAAGAACAGTACTACACTTGATCTTATACAAAAGGTTCTTAGAAGTGCTGTTTGTAGCCCCCGCCTGCTTTGAAAATTATAATTTTTTCAAAGTAAACGCTTCTGGCCCCCAGGCCCATTTTGGGTGGGGAGGAGCCGAGAGGCAGGGGCTTGGACAGGAGAAAGCTCGCCTGACAGCGGACCGCCAGCTCCATCCCAAGATCCAACTAACATAGTTTTAACTGCATCACCTTTAATCTACTACTACTTTACTGCCTCCATACATCATCCCCTTATCAAACGAGTCAGGCAGAATTTTCGGGTGTTTCACCAGATACATAATGGAACTCGGCCCATCTGTCGCCGCCATGCTGGAGACCTGAAGTTGCAATCATAGCAGCGCAATATAGATGCCCCATACTGTCGCTCTTAATGATGGAACCATTTCCGAAAAAACAATTAAAAATAGAACCACTATGCTATTCCATTATTCCTAGATGAAATATTCAAACGACCCCGCCTGCTTTGAAAATTATAATTTTTTCCAAAGTGAACACTTCTGGCCCCCAGGCCCATTTTGGGTGGGGAGGAGCCGAGAGACAGGGGCTTGGACAGGCGAAAGATCGCCTGGCAGCGGACCGCCAGCTCCATACCAAGATTAGGCAGCCTCAGAGGCATCCATGCATGCTGCCCCTGCTGTTTCCTGTCCATTTCGCCTCCATGATCCTCCACAGCGTCCACCAATGTCTCCATGCGCAACTTTCAACTCTCTATACCCCAGACACTGGAGCACGAGAGGATATACAGCACATCATCCCCTTATCAAACGAGCTGTGTCAGGCAGAATTTTCAGGTGTTTCACCAGATACATTATGGAACTCGGCGCATCTGTCGCCGCCATGCTGGAGACCTGAAGTTTCAATCATAGCAGCGCAATATGGATGCCCCATACTGTTGCTCTTAATCATGGAAGTCGTCTCCATGGCTGCCTCCACATGTCGTCCCCTTATCAAACGAGCATTGTCAGGCTCATTTTTCGGGTGTTTCACCAGATACGTTATGGAACTTGGTCACTATGTCGCCACCATGCTGTGTTATCGACTAAATATACCGTCAACCTTTTGTTCACATAGGAAATCATTTCAGCGCTTCTTGCTCACCTTCTTTGGTTCCTCTCTGCCGCCTTAACCAGGCAAAATACTGATACATACAGTGCTACACGTTATCCTCGCCAAAAGGAATTTTTTAAATTGGTTTGAAGCCTGAGTCCTTTTGGGGTATGTCGCCATGCCACTCTCTAGCCTGCCGCTGTTACCGCTGCCTCTGCATGCCGTCCCCTATAGTGTCAGGGTCAATTATTGCATGTTTTAGATGCTATCTAGCCTCATTCGGTCACTCTGTCATCGCCATGCTGTTGCCCATAATTTTGGCATAATGGTGCGATTAAGCACCCTCAGAGGCATCCATGCATGCTGCCCCTGCTGTTTCCTGTCCATTTCCGTGGTGTTTCCATCATTTTCTGAGGTTCCCAGGTGTTTGGCCAAGCTTCCCTGTGCAGACCTTTGGTTCCCTTGAAAAATGCTCGAGTCTCCCATTGACTTCAATGGGGTTCGTTATTCGAGATGAGCACTCAAGCATCGGGAAAAGCACCCGAGCATTTTAGTGCTCGCTCATCTCTAGATATAACCATATAAAGCGACGCAAGTCAGAATACAATGAATGGGGCTGTGCCTAAACCTACAAAATGGCTGCGTTAATAAGGGGTTAATAAAGATTCTCTAGTTTTGCTACATGGCAAATGTTTTCTCTTAATTTGCACAGTTTCTTTTATGTGTTTAGCTCATTATATAGCTTAGATTTGGCTGCTATGGTCCTTGCCTAGTTTTTAGAGTTCTGCTCCTAGGTAGGCAAAGTATTATAAATACTGCCTTATCATAGATCATGCACATCTTTCATACCTGCTAAATTCTGCTGTTTTATTTTCTATTTGTGCAACAATAAAGCAGTAGTTGATCTTATAGCGCCATTAATTGTTTTCACTTTTGTGTTGCGTAGTGGTACTATATGGCGCTAGTTTACTCTGTATGCTGCCTCACTCTTGTGTTGTCTATGAATATTACAGAACCGATCTGTTTTTTTCACTTTTCGTTATACAGCTACCTGTGGCATCTTCAAGGTGCACTACATAACCACTAGGGTAATGCCAGCTAATTTAACAAGGTCCTTGTCTACGTTTTTTCCGCAGCACAAAGTCTTAAAGGGATTATCTGTTATCAGCAGCCATTTCAGCAGCAATACTTTGATAAAACCTGATATACTTTAGCTATGACGTTGATACATGATTTATGTGCCTATTTTGGGCAGTTGTGATGGCGTGAGGCCAGTGTCTTATTAATAAACTATGGGAAGGACTGAGTCAGTGCTAGAATCGGAGGGAATCAACTACACAATGGTTATTTTTTATGCCAGTATTCACTATTTTCTAAAATGACACATACCGCTGAAAAAATTCTTTTTATACCATTCAATAACAAGTGACAATTCTTGTAATCTTTTTAAAGGAAGCTCTGTACATCATCATTGCTCCCAAAATAGTACATAGACCTTGACATATGCTGGTTGAGAAAACACATTTGATTATTAACAATAATGAAATTAGGCTTTTACATACAAGGTTATTTCAAGTGCTTGTTGGGAAGTGAGATGCACATCTCATAATGTCTGTTGTGGTAGCAATGATCAACTATTTCCCTTAAATCTATTAAATTCTCCTGAATATAAACCTTTAAAGTCTGGCCTGTTGATGACTCTGGTATGAATGTAAACCGTGAGTTACTTTTCCCAAGGCATTTGATGCTGTATTTGGATAACGAGAATAGGAAGTCTATGGATTGTGTCTGATAAGACTGGGACCTTACTAAAAGTCTGTTTCTTTTTTGTAATATGATTTTATTAGTGCAAATAACTAATGTAGTCATTATTAAATAATACTCATTCCATTAAAAAAACATACTACTTATATTAACTGAAATAAAAGACTATACAGGCGGTCCCCTACTTAAGGACACCCGACTTACAGACAACTCATAGTTACAGACGGACCCCTCTGCCCACTGTGACCTCTGGTGAAGCACTCTGGATGCTTTACTATAGTCCCTGACTGCAACGATCAGCTGTAAGGTGTCTGTAGTGAAGCTTTATTGATAATTCTTGGTCCAATTACACCAAAAATTTTGAAACTCCAATTGTCACTGGGGCAAAAGAAAAAAAATTGTCTAGAACTTCCATTATAAAATATACAGTTTCGACTTACATACAAATTCAACTTAAGAACAAACCTCCGGACCCTATCTTGTATGTAACCCGGGGACTGCCTGTATTTCATGTGATATAATGTTTGGGGATTGCATTTTTTTTAGTTTTGTATTCTCTCCATGAAACTGCAATGTAATTCAGAAGGCTCTTAGAAACAAACCATGCTTCAGGTCCAAACAATTTCTGTTTTTGGTGTATAACCCAATAAACAATTGCAACGTGTAAATTTGTACCTCTTTGTTTTGTCTTAGAAATGGTCGTGATGCCTGCAGGGAGCTTATTGGATTCTTCTTTGCACATGACAAGTCTCTTACCATCTATGAATATCGTCAATTTGGCAAAAACAGGTAAACATAACAAAATACGAAATTGTGAAATTGACTTATTAAAAACATGACCTTCCTTCAAAATGCAGTAGCTATTTCTGGATCTCATAATGCATCTATACACTAAGTCTTGTAAACTGAATATGTGCGCAGATTTAAACAACTGACCTGTTGTTTAAATCAAATTCTTTTGTTAAAAATTTATTTTACAATTTTTGTGATTTTCTTTATTTTTATTTTCCATAATCTATATTAAAAAAAAGTAATCCTGCCGTTCTCAGACTGAACACTTTAGAGCACATTTACTTACCCGGTCCAGTCGCGATCCCGCGGTGCGTTGTCCGACGCTGATTCGGGTCTGCTGCAATTCACTAAGATCGTGCACCCAATATCCACCAGGTATCGCTGCTGTGCCGAGGTTCGCCGGAGTTCACCTTTTTCTTCCCGGTGCATGTGAGTGCTGATCTTGAGACACAAATGGTTTTTTAAATTCTGCGGTTTTTCCGAATCCGTTGGGTTGTCCGACGGCCACGCCCCCCGATTTCTGTCGCGTGAAAGCCAAAATCCCTGGGGAAATTCGGCGCAAATCGGAGATCGTCGGGAGATCCGATGAAAGTGCGCGATTCGGACCCTTAGTAAATGAGCCCCTATATCTCAGAATATTAAATTCACAATAAGCTCACCATCAGTGGCGTAACTAGGAATGAGTGGGCACCATAAAATGCCCCAGCAGCCTCCATTTTTTAAATAAAATGCCCCAGCAGCCTCCATTTTCAAATAAAATGCCCCAGCAGACTCCATTTTCAATTAAAATGCCCCAGCAGACTCCATTTTCAATTAAAATGCCCCAGCAGCCTCCATTTTCAAATAAAATGCCCCAGCAGCCTCCATTTTTTAAATAAAATGCCCCAGCAGCCTCCATTTTTTAAATAAAATGCCCCAGCAGCCTCCATTTTCAAATAATATGCCCCAGCAGCCTCTTTTTTTTTAAATAAAATGCCCCTGCAGCCTTGCCTAACAAGTAAAATGCCCCTGCAGCCTTGCCTAACAAGTAAAATGCCCCAGCAGCAGCCTCTCTTTACAAATAAAATTCCCCAACAGCCTCCCTTTACAAATAATAAACTTATATACTCACCTTCCGGTGATCGAGTCTTCTTACCTGTGTCTTCACGGCCAAAATAGCGACTCGGCTCCTCAAGCTCCTCCATGCTAAACCGCGCACCTCTGGTCACGTGAGTGACGTCAGGTGGCTTCAATCACATGACAAGGGGCGCGCAGTGCATCCTGAAGGAGCTGGAGGAGCCGAGCCACCATTTTGCCTGGAGGAGCTACGGAGAGTGCGCGGACCGGACAGCCGAAGCGGCGCTGGGTAAGAAAATTGGAGGGGGCCGGAACAGAGAGGCAGGTCAGGAACAGAGGGGAAGGAGGGGGGCAGGAACAAAGAGGGGGGCGGGAAGATTGTGTAAACAGCGTTGCGCTGAATAGCAGGGCCCGGGCGGAGGCCGGACTGGGTTGGGAATTGCAGTGCAGCCATTGTGATTGAGGCGCCGTGGGCCCCTGCGGCTCATGGGCCCCGTAGCAACCGCTACGGCTGCTACGGCGGTAGTTACGCCACTGCTCACCATCTATCTTATTATCGTCACAGGATTACAGTGATTTATAACATATTTATTGTATGTTCCATCATTCACAGTAGCCAATGATCATATTTGATCTACTTCATGAGCTCGACAGGTCACTGAACATAGAAAACTATGTCATAGACGACAATGAACATCTTCAGATGATGACTAGCCATGGTCTATGTGACAGATGAGGATTAAAGCAATTTAAAGAGCCTCTCCTATGACAACAAGTTAGCCCTATCCACAGGATAGGGCCTAACATGCTCATCGGTGGGGTCTTAGTTATGGGATTACAAGAACAAGTTGTACCCTGAAATGAACAGGGCAGCTGGTCGCGCATGCCCTTAAGGGTGTAATGTATACCTCGGACTTCAGCAAAAGCAACGGAGGCTAAAAGTTAAAAAAACAATTTTCTCTGATACCACTACCTGAATAGCTTTTTGCAGTGGAATCTTCTAAGTATTGTAGGAGCGTACCACCTTCACCAAGCGTTATAATCTGTATGTTGTAGAGAAATGTGCCGTTATTATGTCTGTCCAATACTACATTTCCAAGATAATCCCAGTTTAATCCGTATGCTAATTAGTTAGTTGGCACACCAAGGTCATGTCCTTAGCACCCAGAGCATTACTAGTCCTGCATACATAACTTCCCTCTTCATCCAGTGTCTCCCCATGCTTCTCTAATGACAATTCACCTGCTTATCTGATAATGCAGGAATAGTGCTCCGACAGCTAAAGACACAACTATGGTGTACCAGCTGCCTCATTAGGGTAAGGATTAAAATGGAAATTTCTACAGCAAAATGAGAAGTAATAAAGGTGCTTTGGAAATCAGTGCATTTATTTGCTGCCAGCAGAGTATGATGCTTTAAGGAGGTGGTAGACACATTTTAAAGAAAGATATTTTTCATTCTTAAGTATGGACACATTCTAAATAACATTGTCTCCAGTTGTTTATTGCTCGGACCTTACATTTTATAAGAACTTTCTAAGAGATTGAAAAGTTAATAACTGTCAAGTGCTCTTAGCACTGAGCTTCAACGATTTATCAACATGTCTGTTACCAAAGAGTTTCTGATAGAATTATGAAAGATGTTCTAGTAAATGTTCCTGAGAGTTCTCCTTAGACTCACTCACAAGATGACCCAAGAAGTGAATTAGCACAGTAACCAATGGGGTGGTAACCTTTTATTTTCTTCGGGAATTTACTTCTGTGTGTTGTATGAGAATAAAAGGTTACAGCCCCCATGGTTACTAAGCTAATTCAAATACAATATGAATGGATTGACGGAATTAAAGAAGACAAACAACACATTGATCAGGGGTCATTCAGCAATTAGTGGCTGGACACCAAGATAAGTTAAAAGAAGAAAACCTGATGAACCTCATTGTAACTCAATTGATTGTGTCAAGACTCATTGGTATCCGAAATTCATTACAGTTGTCATGGGGCCATTGGATAAAAAGTCATGACACAGTACTGTGAACAGAGCCTTAGACAAACCTTTGACTTTAGATATTGTGTGCCCAGCTCGGTTAATTGTCACTTGATAGTTAAAAAAGCTTTGAGTGAATACATTTAGCATTGATATATAGTATTAAGATGTGTATATTCTACTTACCCTACTCCATTGGCGACAGTCTGTTGCTATGACAGCCAAGCGCTATGGCCTTCATAGTTTGATCGGTAAAAGACCCTGCCGGATGATCATGAGGAGATCTTTTGTTTATTGTACTGTAAATGTGCTGTATTTTTTTGCAGCTTTTCATTACATTGCATGGAATATTTAATATTGACACTTGCAGATAACAATCTATCTGTAAACGGAAAGATGGAAAAGTTTGGAAGGAGGGGTGTAAAAAATGTAAAAATAGAAAAGGGCCCCTGTATTAAGGGGTTAACCAGTGGAACACTTAGAAAACTCCCTCTGGAGTAGCCTTTGTGAAATCAGTTTTGTGACATAGTGGAATCACCTTGAGCATTTGTTAGTCTTTGATCTCCGTCAATGTCAGATGTCAGGGGGATGATAAGGATTGGGTAATTAGAGGTGTCTGGCCATGGATTTCTTCCCTTTAAAGACACCAGATAGGCCTTTGTAAAAAGCAAGATAGATTAACATTGGAACAAAGATTACAGTTCCCGATTGCCCATGTCATAACACGGCACCCATTTATCCGAGACCAATCCTTATTTCCACAGCTGTGCTAAGTTACAGAGTAAAGTCCAAATGGTAGTGATCTATGATCACATATTAACAGACCTGGTCTACTCCCGGTGCGTAGATCTCCAGTAACGCCTTTCTTTTCACCCAAGTGCAATGGAAATTGTTTAAAGACGAAGTTCGCACTCTTGCTTGCTCATATCAAAACTTGTATCTTTTATTTGTGCATGGAAAACAGCAGTTACAGATGTGGATAAAATCTGACGCGTTTCTGACCTTCTTGGTCCTTAGTCATAGATAAAGTGTGTAGGACACGGCAGACACTTATAGTT
Organism: Engystomops pustulosus; assembly: GCF_040894005.1. Taxonomy (NCBI): domain Eukaryota; kingdom Metazoa; phylum Chordata; class Amphibia; order Anura; family Leptodactylidae; genus Engystomops; species Engystomops pustulosus. Next base: position 93,413,594 of record NC_092414.1, on the reverse strand, counting down.
CGTAAACCGGAAACGGCATGTTGATTGAACAGGTGTGTATACCTGCCGCGCCTAGGCACCTTGTACTTGTACAGATATATACAATAAAAACATCATAATATGCAGAAAAACACCATAATACATAAAAAGACAAAAAATATGGGCTGTGACAAATCCTGGTAATTGACCAGTAGATCATTTCTTACATTAAATCCTTTAGGGTATATGCAATCCTTGGTGAGGATCCAAAACCCTTCCCGATTCAGAAGTTTTTTTCTTAGGTCAGCACCCCTACGATTTTGTTTAACTCTCTCCAAGCCACAGAAGGAAAAGCCTGATACATCTCTATCATGATGATAGATGCCTGGCTGCATTGGACGGATTGATATACTCAATGTTAGTGACACCATTAAGGTGTTCTCTTATACGCTCTTTCAATGTTCTACTGGTGCAGCCTATGTAGTCTTTATTGCAATATGTGCATGTAATGCAATATACAACATATTTAGTGTTACAATTTATGAAGTCGCGTATAGCCACTTCACTATTGTTATTTTTATCTAAAGTTGTTTTGCAGTTCCGTGCATATTTACAACATTTACAGATGTTTGGTAAGAATGTATTGATAATATTATTTATGATTTTATGTTCAACACTAAATGTTGTAACAAAGGTAGGTTTAGTTTTTTGTGTGGGAACTTACTCTCTGATTCACACAGATCTTCCTCTATTCCCACACAAAAAACTAAACCTACCTTTGTTACAACATTTAGTGTTGAACATAAAATTATAAATAATATTATCAATACATTCTTACCTATGCTATATCAGGCAGATTCTACAAGAAGGATTTAATGTAAGAAATGATCTACTGGTCAATTACTAGGAATTGTCACAGCCCATATTTTTTGTCTTTTTATGTATTATGGTGTTTTTCTGCATATTATGATGTTTTTATAGTATATATCTGTACAAGTACAAGGTGCCTAGGCGCGGCAGGTATACACACCTGTTCAATCAACATGCCGTTTCCGGTTTACGAACTATAAGTGTCTGCCGTGTCCTACACACTTTATCTATGACTAAGGACCAAGAAGGTCAGAAACCCGTCAGATTTTATCCAAATCTGTAACTGCTGTTTTCCATGCACAAATAAAAGATACAAGTTTTGATATAAGCAAGCAAGAGTGCGAACCTCGTCTTTAAACAATTTCCATAAGTTACAGGGTAGGAAGACAAAGAGAATACACTGTTGGACTGGTGGACTTTTATGTGAAATGGTTATTTTGGACTCTTGTAGCAGTGAGGGATGGTGATTGTATCATGAAAAGACACACATGCCCGGGGCTCTTCCGTAATGCTAATCCTTTCACCAGCTAATTTGGGATTTCCAACATTAGTGGCTGCCAGCTCTTATTGACTTTTGGTGGATATATGAGGCTCTCGTGGCTAATTGACTTTAAATATATATTGTCACAAATCAACTTTGTGCTTTTTTACCCACTGTGTGCAATGATATATTTAGTGTTAGGTAATGAGCCGTAGCTTTGTGTCAGATAGTGAATGAAGTAAATGTGTGATGCAGTAATAGGATTTTAAAGGGATTTTTGCCAGTTTTGTGTAAATAAACCTTAATGTATCATGAATTATCTAATTTTTTAAGGACATCTACCATCAGGATCACTGACGTTAGACACCTCATACTCACATGTCTGTCTGATGAAGTTGAGCCCATTGCTGCCTTTCTTATATCCTGGAATGCCCGCTATTCGAAGAAAAAAGTTTAAAAAAATATCTTAGATTCCCTCGGGCTCATTTACTTATTTTTCAAACTCCTTTTTCTTCAAATAGCAGGCATTCCTGGATATGAAAAAGGCAGCACTCGATTCCACTTCATCAAACCGAAAATATTAGTATCAGTAGTCTGCCATCAGTGATTCTGATGGTAGATGTCCTTTAAAGGAAATCTACCATTAAAATCAAGCATGATAAACCAGGGACACTTACTTTTAGATCCAGGCACTGTGTCTGCGGTAATCTTCTTATATTTGTTATCCATGGCCTTCTTGCTTCTAAAATAAACTCTTAAAATTATGCTTATGAGCCTCAAGGGGATTCTACCAGAGCCCCTTAGTGATGTCTTTTCACTCATTGTTACAATGAGCAGAGCATTAGGAAAAATTCAACTAGTGGTCAGTGCTACTGCCACTGTGCAGCTCATATAACATGTAACATGTAAGTAGGAGGAAGTTTAGAATATTAGTGATAATTTAGAATAGTGATGTAACCACTTTTTGGGCTTCATTTATTGGGGTCCCCACCAGATTTTGGCCCAAGGGCCTTCACCTACCTTAAAGGGAACCTGTCACCAGGAGACCCATTTTTAGCACTCCCCCAGTCCCCACAGAGCATAGTACATACACTCCCAAAGTGTTTTTGTATAAAAAATAGGTTTTACAGAAAAAAGGATATGTTATATTGTACCTTTCATTAGCATCTGCTGTGTGACTAGGCAGTTGCCTTTTGGGAGGAGCTGGAATGGAGCAGTTCCCCCCACCCTTGGGAAACATGTGACCTTTTCAAATATATGAATAACTCCCCACACTCGGGATTGGCTGTAGAGGAGCAGGGGGCGTCGCTAAGCCAAGTGATGGGTGTTTTCATATATTTGAAAAGGTCACATGGAGAAGCTGTTCCCCAAGGGTGGGGGGGAACTGCTCCTTTCCAGACCCTCCCATTTGGCAACTGCCTAGTCACACAGCACATGCTAATGAAAGGTACAATATAACATATCTTTTTTTCTGTAAAACCAATTTTTAATACAAAAACACTTTGGCAGTGCATGTACTATGCTCTGTGGGGACTGGGGGAGTGCTAAAAATGGGTCTCCTGGTGACAGGTTCCCTTTAACTGCTTAAGGACGCAAGATGATATAGATTGTCCTCATTAGTGGGCCGTTGCCTCATGAGGCAATTTATATCGTCTTTGTGATCGAGGTGACACTGTTAGTGTCCAAACCCGATTCACATACCTGGCCCCTGCTGCATCTGCCCGACATGGAGATCGCTCCTTGCAGGGCAGTTTAACTCCCTAACTGCCGTGATCGAGTATGAACGCGGCAGCTAAGGAGAGAGACAGAGAGAACAGGGTTCCCTCTCTCACTCCCCGGTCCCTCGCAGCGCAATTGCGGTGTGCCGAGGAAGGAGGGTGCCATGGCAGCCGGAGCTCTGACAAAGACCATCGTGTCTGCCATGTACGGTGGCCCATGAGATCAAGTGCAAGACTGGGTCTCATAGGCAAAATGTCAGTAAACACTGACAGGCACAATACATTGCAGTACAGAAGTATTGCAATGTATTGTATAAGGGATCAAGGTAATCCCCAGTGTAAGTCCCTTAATGGGACAGTCAATAAAAGTTAAATAAAGTAAATACATAAATAAAATCATTAAAAAAAGCCACCTCCCATTATCCTTTATACACTTATATATAAAATAATTAAAATGACCCCCTAAATACAAAATTGGTATTGTCGCATCTGTAGCGACCTTGGCCAAGTATCTATTACATTATTATACCCATATTGTCAGGTGTATAAAAAATTAAAAAACTAACTAAAAATTGCAATTTTAGTGCTTCCTACTTCCCTAAAACATGTAAAAGAAAGCGATCAAAAAGTCAGATGTACCCTATATTAGCACCAATCTAACTGTTACCTTTTCCAGCAATAAACGAGCCCCAACTGAGTAAATGTTCAAATTAAAAAACAAGCAGCAAAAAAAAAACTTCCCGCAAAACACAATTATGCCTTTGTCAGATAAAAAATAAAAAAAATCTTTTGGAATTTGAGCAGGAAAGAATGTAAAATAGGTTTGTGTCCTGAAAGACATTTTAGGCCGTGTCCTTATGGGGTTTAAGGACATCCACCATCAGAATAAATTATTGTAAGCCAAGAACACTGACAGACTGTTGTTTGCCCCTTTTAGCAGAATCCAATCTTCCAAGCTTTGGCAGAATCCATGCTTACTATGGCCTTGTTTTTTCAAGGAAAAAAAGCTTTAAAATTATGCAAATGAGCCTGATTGGCTCTAGGCTTAATTAACACCTATGGAGCCAGGGACCCCTCATGCTCATTTGCATAATTTTAAAAGCCTTTCCTTTTGTAACAAACAGAAGCTAAAAGAAGAGTGGACCCTACCATAGGGGACACACACCAGTATGTCATTGTGCTTGGTTTACAATCCTTGATCCTGGTGCTAGATGTCCTTTAATCCGGCCCTGGTTGTGCTGGAACAGCAATGGGCAGAGGAGACCTACCCCATATTTGGCAGGACCTTTTAAGGCTTTATGGCTAATCTAGTATATATTTACTGCTGTCATACAACCTGTCTTTCAAATTAGTCAGTCAAGTAAGGATAAGGATATAAAGAAGGCGTTGGTGGAGGTGTGAAAGGCAGTGGTGGATGAAAAAAAAAAATTAACCGATTGATTTCAAACATTTGTAACTTTATTTTTTTTTCTTTTAAGTTTACACAATCGATAATCCTTTTAAATGTTGTTGACAGGAAAGATTTAATTATACTATATTTTCATAGTCTTTATTTGGGGTAACAGTTTTTAATTGTTTTCATTGTTATTTTCTTTATTTTTTCTTAGAACCAATGCTTTACCCTTTATCCAAAAAGGAATATATGTTCATAAATCCGGGAAAAGAAGAGGAAAACCATATGGGGTTGAAGACTTTTATTTGGTACGTTTTCTATTTATCACCAAAGAATTTATTCAGGATGCCTGGCGGTTTGCAGGTTTTTTTGTTTTGGCCTGTCAATGTGCCATCTCTGAAACATGTGCTTGGGAAATGTCAGCCTCCTTTCACTGGAAAGAAAGCCATTTCATTGATGTGGACACATAGGATTGCGGGATGTTTTATGAGGACAGTAATTGTACTAATTCATCTGGATGCTATGAACTCTCTTTCAGTGCTGTCATTACTTCCATGCCCCTTGCTCATTATATGATACATAAATAATTGTGTGTGTCAGGGAGAAGACAAATTAATTATGGGTCATGATGTCTTCACAGACAGTGAATAGATTAAATAAATCTTAGTGTTTTCCACTGTACAAAATAGCCATTTTGTGAAGACATATTGATAGAATTTATAAAGGGAACATTCTTGTAGTGATTAAATGTCTGAGTCTGTGTCATGACACTATCATTTATTTCATGTCTTAACATTGCTTAATGCAATTGATTGATATACATATGTAGAATTTTCCACTGTCTGCGGTACATTGATTGTGTCTAATGTACAATCCTTTTATGATAATTTGTGTTTTTCATGTTATATCACAAATAGTCCAATCTCCTATTTCCTTCTAATATTAGTATACCCCTGCACCAGCCGCCGCACAGTCCTATAACAGTGATGTACCCTACACGACATAGTGGCCAGGTGCAGGACTATAGGGAAATTTAAAGGGGGTTTCTAGGATGGGTAATGATTCTAGAGGTTGACATATCTTGCTTTATGTTATGTACACTGGTTTCTTCTATACCGGCGCACTTATCCGAGGTTCCTATTTAGGTTTGGTAACTTAATTGTACATGGGTGTCCACAGTGCTGCAAAAGAATGATAGGAACGTGCAGTGGATCTTACTGAAAGCACAAGATGAGCAAACTCTTAGTTAGTAGATTCTGTACAAATCTTTTTATTTTTTGCTTTGGATCTTTTAAATTGACACCTAGCTATCGCTGGCATTCACCCCAGTGCTTAGGAGGGGGTGGGCAAGGGAAAATTCAATAATTTTTAAAGATGTATGAAACAAAATAGGACTAGAGATGAGCGAACATGCTCGTCCGAGCTTGATGCTCGGTCGAGCATTAGGGTACTCGAAACTGCTCGTTACTCGGACGAATACTTCGCCCGCTCGAGAAAATGGCAGCTCCCGCCGTTTTGCTTTTTGGCGGCCAGAAACAGAGCCAATCACAAGCCAGGAGACTCTGCACTCCACCCAGCATGACGTGGTACCCTTACACGTCGATAGCAGTGGTTGGCTGGCCAGATCAGGTGACCCTGGGATAGACTAGCCGCTGGCCGCGCTGCTCGGATCATTCTGTCTCTGGATGCCGCTAGGGAGAGAGCTGCTGCTGGTCAGGGAAAGCGTTAGGGTGTTCTATTAGCTTACTGTTAGGCAGGAGTGATTCTCAAAGAACCCAACAGCCCTTCTTAGGGCTACAATAACGTTCTACTTTTTTTATTTTAATTTGCATCTTTTACCATTTTGTGAGGAATTAGCAGGGGGACTTGCTACCGTTGTGTTTAGCTCTTAGTGGCACACATATCCATAGCAAAGACCGAAGTGGGAAAATTCAGTAGGGGTTGGATTTCTATTAGGCAATAACTCAGTGTCATCTCATCTGGCATAGTAGTGTGCTTCCTTTGATACTTGGCTAGAAAATAGCCATAGGAGAATACAAACAGCTTCTTGAAGCCTACAGTAGCGTTCTATATATTTGATTTCTGGTTGATCTGCTGGTGGCTGTAGTTTCTGCAGTGCATGTACTTGCCAATTCTGAGCAATTTGTAGTGAGACTTGCGACCGCTGTGTTCTGCGCTTAGTGGCGCACATATCCATAGCAAAGGCCGAAGTGGCAAAATTCAGTAGGGGTTGGATTTCTATTAGGCAATAACTCAGTGTCATCTCATCTGGCATAGTAGTGTGCTTCCTTTGATACTTGGCTAGAAAATAGCCATAGGAGAATACAAACAGCTTCTTGAAGCCTACAGTAGCGTTCTATATATTTGATTTCTGGTTGATCTGCTGGTGGCTGTAGTTTCTGCAGTGCATGTACTTGCCAATTCTGAGCAATTTGTAGTGAGACTTGCGACCGCTGTGTTCTGCGCTTAGTGGCGCACATATCCATAGCAAAGGCCGAAGTGGCAAAATTCAGTAGGGGTTGGATTTCTATTAGGCAATAACTCAGTGTCATCTCATCTGGCATAGTAGTGTGCTTCCTTTGATACTTGGCTAGAAAATAGCCATAGGAGAATACAAACAGCTTCTTGAAGCCTACAGTAGCGTTCTATATATTTGATTTCTGGTTGATCTGCTGGTGGCTGTAGTTTCTGCAGTGCATGTACTTGCCAATTCTGAGCAATTTGTAGTGAGACTTGCGACCGCTGTGTTCTGCGCTTAGTGGCGCACATATCCATAGCAAAGGCCGAAGTGGCAAAATTCAGTAGGGGTTGGATTTCTATTAGGCAATAACTCAGTGTCATCTCATCTGGCATAGTAGTGTGCTTCCTTTGATACTTGGCTAGAAAATAGCCATAGGAGAATACAAACAGCTTCTTGAAGCCTACAGTAGCGTTCTATATATTTGATTTCTGGTTGATCTGCTGGTGGCTGTAGTTTCTGCAGTGCATGTACTTGCCAATTCTGAGCAATTTGTAGTGAGACTTGCGACCGCTGTGTTCTGCGCTTAGTGGCGCACATATCCATAGCAAAGGCCGAAGTGGCAAAATTCAGTAGGGGTTGGATTTCTATTAGGCAATAACTCAGTGTCATCTCATCTGGCATAGTAGTGTGCTTCCTTTGATACTTGGCTAGAAAATAGCCATAGGAGAATACAAACAGCTTCTTGAAGCCTACAGTAGCGTTCTATATATTTGATTTCTGGTTGATCTGCTGGTGGCTGTAGTTTCTGCAGTGCATGTACTTGCCAATTCTGAGCAATTTGTAGTGAGACTTGCGACCGCTGTGTTCTGCGCTTAGTGGCGCACATATCCATAGCAAAGGCCGAAGTGGCAAAATTCAGTAGGGGTTGGATTTCTATTAGGCAATAACTCAGTGTCATCTCATCTGGCATAGTAGTGTGCTTCCTTTGATACTTGGCTAGAAAATAGCCATAGCAATAGGATAGGATTGTTTGGTTTTAAAAACTCAAAAAAAAACAAAAAACACAAAAAAAAAAAAAACACACAAAAAAACACCAAAAAAAACAAAAAGAAGTAAAAAAAAAAAAAAAGTTATAACTCTCATTTTAAAAATGTTTAACCCGAGGGCTAGGGGTAGAGGACGAGGGCGGGGACGTGGGCGTCCAACTACTGCAGGGGTCAGAGGCCGTGGTCCTGGGCGGGGTGAGACACCACCTGCTGATGAGGGAGCAGGGGAACGCCGCAGAGCTACACTCCCTAGGTTCATGTCTGAAGTTACTGGGACTCGTGGTAGAGCACTGTTGAGGCCAGAACAGTGCGAACAGGTGATGTCGTGGATTGCTGACAATGCTTCGAGCAATTTGTCCACCACCAGTCAGTCTTCCACGCAGTCCACCCATGTCACCGAAATCCCCACTCCTCCAGCTCCTGCACCTCAGCCTCCTCCCCCCCAGTCTGCCCCCTCCCAGGAAAATTTGGCATTTGAACCGGCATACTCTGAGGAACTGTTTTCTGGACCCTTCCCACAGTCACAAACCACTTGTCCGGTTGCTGCTGAGCAATTTTCCGATGCCCAGGTTTTCCACCAGTCACAGTCTGTGGGTGATGATGACCTTCTTGACGTAGTGGAAGTGTGTAAAGAGGTGTCCGACGATGAGGAGACACGGTTGTCAGACAGTGGGGAAGTTGTTGTCAGGGCAGGAAGTCCGAGGGGGGAGCAGACTGAGGGATCGGAGGATGATGAGGTGACAGACCCAAGCTGGGTTGAGAGGCCGGGTGAACACAGTGCTTCTGAGACGGAGGAGAGTCCTCGACCTGAACAGGTTGGAAGAGGCAGTGGTGGGGCCAGACGGAGAGGCAGGGCCAGAGCTGGTGCATCAGCGCCACTGTCAACTAGTGAAGCTCCCGTGGTGAGGGCTCTTGCGGCGAGGGCTAGATCTTCAGAAGTGTGGAGGTTCTTTAAGGAAACACCGGATGACCGACGGACTGTGGTGTGCAACATTTGCCAAACCAGGCTCAGCAGGGGTTCCACCACTACTAGCTTAACTACCACCAGTATGCGCAGGCATATGAATGCTAAGCACCCCACTCAGTGGCAACAAGCCCGTTCACCTCCGGCCGTGCACACCACTGCTCCTTCCCCTGTGTCAGCTGCTAGTCAGCCCCCTGCCCAGGACCCTGGCACAAAAACCCCATCGTCGCCTCCACGATCCTCCACAGCATCCACCAGCGTTCAGCTCTCCATACCCCAGACGCTGGAGCGGAAACGCAAATATAGTGCAACCCACCCGCACGCCCAAGCCCTTAATGTGCACATCTCCAGATTGCTTAGCCTGGAGATGCTGCCCTATAGGCTAGTAGAGACCGAGGCCTTTCGCAACCTCATGGCGGCGGCCGCCCCTCGGTATTCGGTCCCCAGCCGCCACTACTTTTCCCGATGTGCCGTCCCAGCCCTGCACCAGCACGTGTCAGACAACATCATCCGTGCCCTGACCAACGCCGTTTCTGACAAGGTCCACCTGACCACGGACACGTGGACGAGTGCTGCCGGGCAGGGCCACTATATATCGCTGACGGCACATTGGGTTAACTTGGTGGAGGCTGGGACCGAGTCTGACCCTGGGGCTGCTCATATACTGCCGACGCCGAGGATTGCGGGGCCTACCTCGGTCCAGGTGTTTCAGGCCTACTATGCCTCCTCCTCCTCCCACCCCTCCTCCACCTCCTCCTCCGAACTACCATCCGTGGGCACGGCGCCATCAGTCGGTAGCTCTAGGCACAGCAGCAGTGCCGTCGCTAAGCGACAGCAGGCGGTGCTCAAACTGCTGAGCCTAGGCGACAAAAGGCACACCGCCCAAGAGCTATTACAGGGCATCACGGCGCAGACTGATCTGTGGCTGGCACCGCTGAACCTCAAGCCGGGAATGGTTGTGTGTGACAACGGCCGTAACCTGGTGGCGGCTCTGCAACTCGGCAGACTGACACATGTGCCATGCCTGGCCCATGTGTTAAATCTGATAGTGCAGCGTTTCCTCAAGACATACCCCAATCTGTCTGATTTGCTCACGAAGGTGCGCCGCATCTGTGCGCATTTCAGGAAGTCCAGCCCAGATGCTGCCACTCTCAGGGCAGCGCAGCGCCGCCTCCAACTGCCCGCTCACCGACTGTTGTGCGACGTGCCCACGAGGTGGAATTCAACACTGACCATGTTATCCAGAGTTTACCAGCAGCGCAGAGCGATTGTAGACTGCCAGATGTCAACTTCCACCAGAACTGGTAGTCAGGTCAGTCAGCTTCCTCAAGTCTACAATGAGGAGTGGACGTGGATGTCTGATATCTGTCAGGTGCTGAGTAACTTTGAGGAGTCAACACAGATGGTCAGTGGCGATGCCGCCATCATCAGCCTCACCATCCCGCTGCTTGGCCTGTTGAAAAACTCTCTGGTCAGCATGAAGTCGGAAGCTTTGCGCTCGTCACAAGAGACGGGGGAAGAATATTCCCTTGTTGATAGCCAAAGCACCCTGAGGTCTGTTTCTCAGCGCATATCGGAGGAGGTGGAGGTGGAGGAGGATGAGGAGGAAGAGGAGGAGAATGTTGGCGAGACACAAGAGGGGACCATTGTTGAGTCCTTCACTGTTCAGCGTGTATGGGCAGAAGAAGAGGAGTTGGAGGAGTTGGAGGAGGAGGAAATGGACAGTCAGGCCAGTGAGGGGAGTGAATTCTTACGCGTTGGTACTCTGGCGCATATGGCAGATTTCATGCTAGGCTGCCTATCCCGTGACCCTCGCGTTCAAAGAATTTATTCCAGCACCGATTACTGGGTGTTCACTCTCCTGGACCCACGGTACAAGCAAAATCTTCCCACTCTCATCCCTGGAGAGGAAAGGAGTGTGAGAATGCATGAATACCAGCAGGCCCTGGTGCACAAGCTGAAACAGTATTTCCCTTCTGACAGCGCTAGCGGCAGAGTGCGTAGTTCTGCGGGACAAGTAGCGAGGGAGAGTAGGCGAGCAGGCAGCTTGTCCAGCACTGGCAAGGGTACGCTTTACAAGGCTTTTGCCAGCTTTATGTCACCCCAGCAAGACACTGTCACCTGTCCCCAGTCTCGGCAGAGTAGGGCTGATCTTTACAGAAAGATGGTGAGGGAGTACGTAGCTGACCATACCATCGTCCTAAATGATCACACAGCTCCCTACAACTACTGGGTTTCAAAGCTGGACATGTGGCACGAACTGGCGCTGTACGCCTTGGAGGTTCTTGCCTGCCCTGCCGCTAGCGTCTTGTCCGAGCGGGTTTTCAGTGCAGCTGGTGGCATCATCACCGATAAGCGTACACGCCTGTCGACTGACAGCGCTGACAGGCTGACGCTTATTAAAATGAATAAAGGCTGGATTTCTCAGAATTTCCAATCTCCACCAGGTGAAGGAAGCTCAACCTGAATAATTGATCCACTCCTCCTCCTCCTCCTCATTTTCCTCCTTCTCCTCCTCTTTGTACAGTAAAGCAGAGGAAAATGGCTATTTTTTGACAGGGCCCACTGGCTCTTGCTATAGTACTTCATGCATTTAATTTTTCTGGAGGGCCACCTACCCGGTCCTCTGTTTGAAACAATTTTTGTGAGTGCCACATACAGGCACTCAATCTATTCCATTTTTCTGGAGGGCCACCTACCCGGTCCTCTGTTTTAAAAAATTTTTGGGACTGCCACATACAGGCACTCAATCTATTCCATTTTACTGGAGGGCCACCTACCTGCTCCTCTGGTTTGAAACATTTTTGGGACTGCCACATACAGGCACTCAATCTATTCCATTTTACTGCAGGGCCACCTACCTGCTCCTCTGGTTTGAACAATTTTTGGGACTGCCACATACAGGCACTCAATCTATTCCATTTTACTGGAGGGCCACCTACCTGCTCCTCTGGTTTGAAACATTTTTGGGACTGCCACATACAGGCACTCAATCTATTCCATTTTACTGCAGGGCCACCTACCTGCTCCTCTGGTTTGAACAATTTTTGGGACTGCCACATACAGGCACTCAATCTATTCCATTTTACTGCAGGGCCACCTACCTGCTCCTCTGGTTTGAACAATTTTTGGGACTGCCACATACAGGCACTCAATCTATTCCATTTTACTGGAGGGCCACCTACCTGCTCCTCTGGTTTGAAACATTTTTGGGACTGCCACATACAGGCACTCAATCTATCCCATTTTACTGGAGGGCCACCTACCTGCTCCTCTGGTTTGAAAAATGTTTGGGACTGCCACATACAGGCACTATCCAAATTAAATTGTCTCCATAGCAGCCTCCACACGTTGTCTCCATTGCTACCTCCAAAAGTCGTCCATATAGCTGCCTCCATACATCGTCCCTTTATCAAACGAGGTGTGTCAGGCAGAAATTTGGGTTGTTTTCATGGATTCCACATCAAAGTTGTTAACTTTGTCGCCACCCTGCTGTGTTATCCACAAAATATACTGGCAAACTTTTACCATTTAGGGATATTATTTCAGCGCTTCTTGCGCATCTGTTTACATTCCCCTCACCCGGCATATCCTAAACTTATAAGAACGCTACTACACTTGATCTTATACAAAAGGTTCTTAGAAGTGCTGTTTGGGGAGTAGCCTAGAGACAGGGGCTTGGATTGGCGAAAGCTCGCCTGGCAGCGGAACGCCAGCTCCATGCGCATCATGCGCTTCTTGCGCATCTGTTTACATTCCCCTCACCCGCCATATCCCAAACTTATAAGAACGCTACTACACTTAACTTGGTGCAGGCTGGGACCGAGTCTGACCCTGGGGCTGGTCATATACTGCCGACGCAGAGAATTGCGGGGCCTACCTCGGTCCAGGTCTCAAAGGCCTACTATACCTCCTCCCACCCCTCCTCCACCTCCTCCTCCTCCGAATTACCATCCGTGGGCATGGCGCCATCAGTCGGTAGCTCTAGGCACAGCAGCAGTGCCGTCGCTAAGCGACAGCAGGCGGTGCTGAAACTGCTGAGCCTAGGCGATAAAAGGCACACCGCCCAAGAGCTATTACAGGGCATTCCACATCAAAGTTGTTAACTTTGTCGCCACCCTGCTGTGTAATCCCCAAAATATACTTGCAAACTTTTACCATTTAGGGATATTATTTCAGCGCTTCTTGCGCATCTGTTTACATTCCCCTCACCCGCCATATCCTAAACTTATAAGAACGCTACTACACTTGATCTTATACAAAAGGTTCTTAGAAGTGCTGTTTGGGGAGTAGCCTATAGACAGGGGCTTGGATTGGCGAAAGCTCGCCTGGCAGCGGAGCGCCAGCTCCATGCCAAGATCCAACTAACATAGTTTTAACTGCAGCACCTTTAATCTACTACTAGTTCACTGCCTCCATACATGGTCCCCTTATCAAACGAGCTGTGTCAGGCAGAATTTTGGGTTGTTTTCATGGCTTCCATGTTAACTTTGTCGCCACCCTGCTGTGTAATCCACAAAATATACTGGCAAACTTTTATCATGTACCGATATTATTTGAGCGCTTCTTGCTCACCTCCTTTGGTTCCTCTCTGCCACCCATTGGTTTGAAGCCTGAGTCCATTTAGGGTATGTCGCCATGCCACTCTCTAGCCTGCCGCTGCTGCCGCTGCCTCTGCATGCCGTCCCCTATAGTGTCAGGGTCAATTATTGGATGTTTTAGATGCTATCTAGCTTCATTCTGTCACTCTGTCATGGCCATGCTGTTGGCCATAATTTTGGCATAATGGTGCGATTATGCAGCCTCAGAGGCATCCATGCATGCTGCCCCTGCTGTTTCCTGTCCATTTCCGTGGTGTTTCCATCCTTTTCTGAGGTTCCCAGGTGTTTGGCCAAGCTTCCCTGTGCAGAGCCTTGGTCCCCTTGAAAAATGCTCGAGTCTCCCATTGACTTCAATGGGGTTCGTTATTCGAGACGAGCACTCGAGCATCGGGAAAAGTTCGTCTCGAATAACGAGTACCCGAGCATTTTAGTGTTCGCTCATCTCTAAATAGGACCTTTTTGTTAAAAATTGGGCTTTTAGAGGACTAAGTCAGGGTTAAATTTCCAGGACAATAGGAGCAAAATATATTCAAATCAAATAATTCTGGAACCAAACCAAATCTTTAGAAAAATTGGTCAAAGCCTTGAATAAGCATGTCTAAGATGATTTGCTAATTTCTGACGACAATGCATTTTAACATCAAACTACATCTTTTTTTCAGGTCAGTTAACCTTAAATTAAATCTGCCATCAAAAACAAACTTGATAAACCCGGATGCACATACTCATAGATCCAGGCACCATGACACACTATGGGCATGTTATTAGAGCCCCTCCGTGCTGCTGATTCACAGGCTGTAACATTCTGAAGGAGCACTTTCCCCTCACACTGTCTGCTCAATGTTGGCGAGATTGCTGAAAGTGCAGGGGGGAAGGGGGCAGTGAGATTGAGATGTGCTGCTGCAGTGTAACAACAGCTTGTGAAGCCAGAGCACAGAAGGGCTCTGTAACACACTCAGAGCCCTTCAGATTCATTAGCATAATTTTAATTGTTGAAGGAAGGAGGCCACAAATAACAATTTTATAAGAAGATTACCACAGTCACAGTGCCTGGATCTATGAATATTTCCCTGGTTTATCAGGTTTGACTTTGATGGTAGATTTAAAATGATAAGCCACTAAAATTATGTCTGGATATTTCACATTCAGATCGAAGAAACACTTTCAAATAGCATCAATTCCTCCGGATGATCCAGACCAATCATATGTTTCATGATTGGCAATTTATATGAAATGTTTGGCAACCCTTGGAGCAACCCTTTATTACAATAACAACAATAATAAGCTGTGAGACGTTAGACTTAGTCTTATTCTGCACCAGATTTATAAAAGTGTCTAATGCTTGATGATAAATCTGTCTAGTTGTACTATGCAGCTCCTATAAATTGACTTACTTTACACCAGGAAATTGGGACAAAATTCTGTCAGGTCAGCAGTATTTTTGGCCCACAGACCTTTTTGGCACAAGGCTACGCTCCCTTTTTACTGGCTAAACTCTTTTGTCGAGCTGGTTGTAGGAGAGCCAGAAAACTGTTTAAAACCCCTTATAAATATGGTGCAGACAGTTTTTAAGTGCAAACTGTGACAGAATTCAGTTGTAGACAGATTACTAAATCTCCCCCATTATTTTTACTGTCTCTAGTCTGTCAGCCTTTTTCCTCTCTGCACCTCCTCCTCCTCCTTCATGCTCGCTCAGCTAAGAGGCTGGAGAGGGGCACACTTCAGAGGGCTATAACGTTTGATCACTGGCACCTAGAAACAGTTCTGGTGTCAATTTAATACTGCATAAGGATAATGTTTCTGGGTGCCAAAGAATGGAAGATATTAAAGGACATCTTCACTGGGATGAATGATTGTAACCGATTCACACTGATGTACTGGTGTGTGCCCCCACTGGCAGGAAATGTTCTTCTTTAAAGGGGTTGTATGGTCGTTCTAGGTAAAATATGAAAATCAGAGCATCTCTATTAGATGCTCCTTTTTTCATTTTCCAAGGTCCTCCAATTTTTTTGGTTGTGAAAAAGTTTTTTAAACTGCTTTTTACCTTTTAATCCTTCTGGCATGGCATAAAGACGAAATATGGCCGCCACGCTCCACAGAAAGATTTCAACTCCCAGGATCCTCAGCTCCTACGGAGCTGTGTGCGTGTGTACACTGCACACACTATTCCCTGATTGGCTGTTTAAGCATCTGCTGTAAACAGTACAGCGCGCACACACCCTCTCATGTGTGGATGTGAGTGAGCAGCCGCGGACCACAGACATCGCTAGGCGCATGCGCGACTGTACAGTAAGTCTCCTTGTCGTATCCTTGGAGATTAGGGGGTTCACAAATGCTGTCTGGGAATAAAACATTTGTTTTATACCTCACAAAGGACCAGGAATTGTTTATAACATTAAATTAGTGATAGTTTTGATTATTGTCAAGGGTAATGTTTAAGGCCAATGTTTTTGACCATACTAAAACAAGGGCATTAGAAGCTTAAAGGGGTTAAGAAAAAAAGGCTTTAAAAAGAAGAGCAGATCCAACCACTATGTCAGTCTGCTTGGTTTACAATCCTTCATCCAGATTTGTAGATGTTCTTTAAAGGGGTTGGCCACTTTACCTCATGTTTTTTTGTTATGTGTGTGGGGTAGGATATTAGGTAATTTACCAATATACATCTACTAAAAGTTCTGCACCATTTCTTGATATGTAAAGTGAAGCCTATTGTCTATTTACCTCATCAACCATCAACCACACATTTCTGGCCGCAGATGAAGGGTCATGTGATCTTATCTGTCCATAAGCAATCGCCACACAATCACATGACCCTCCATCTGAAGCCATTTTACGGTCTGCCTGATGAAGTAAAATACAGGAGCCTTCACTTTACATATCAAGAAAGTGCTGCAGAACTATTAATAGACGTTTAGTGGTAAATTACCTAATATCCTGTCCCTGTCCACACGGATTACAAAAACATGAGGTAAAGCGGCCAAACCCTTTAACTGTTAAAGTTATAGTTGGGAGTAGGAGACTTTAACTATGGATATCTTATAAACTTCTCCTGAAGAGCCATCCTGTCAGGACGCATTAGCTAGGTCTTTGGCAGGTAAAGGGTTAATATATAATATATAGCTCTATCCATCGAAATATTACACAGAAGTGTTGTGGTTTTTTTTATTTCTTAATTTTTTTTTTTAATTAAAGGGGAATATTCCTGTCATGTGCCATCTGCAAGGTTGGTTAGCGAGGAACATATTGGGGGGCGTGGCCGAACGAACACCCGACGGATTCGGAAAAACCAACGCATTTAAAAAAAAAATGTGTCGCGAAGCTTGCACTTACCTTCACTCAGCCCGGCTCGGTGTATTCCAGTGGGTTTCAGGGAACGTCAGCGCAGCAGCGCCACCTGGTGGACGTCGGAAGAACTGCCTTAATAAATCCCGGCCGGACCCGAATCCAGCGCAGAGAACGCGCCGCTGGATCGCGAATGGACCGGGTAAGTAAATCTGCCCCATTTTATCCATGTGGCTATTCGTAACAGTGATAAAAGACTCTTGTGAATAACCAGGAGTATTCTCCCCTTGCAGAATATTCTCTTCCAGTCCCTTGTATTTAGCTGTACTATAGGCTAGTGGTGAGTAGAGTAGAATATTTCTGTTAAGAAAATTAGCAGAATGAGCCTGGGCTAAAATCGGAGAATACAACATGGCAGAAATATTCTTTTATTCTACCCAGCAAAGTAACCAGGGGCATCACAAGGGTGGGCGGGCCACATAGCAGACCTCTGAAAAAAAATACATATTAGACACGTTTATACACGTTTATATATTTACATACACACACTTATACACTCATATTCATTTGCTAAACACCCATCCACACATACAGTATTTATACACCATATACACAGGCAATCAACCCAAATGCTGTTACTTGGGAGAGGCGGTAAGGCTGTGCGCTTCCTCAGGGCTCTGCCGCCTGAGGTGGGATTTTCATCCTGGCTCATGGCAGCTGCGGCCCTCCTTGTATGCATAGAGCAGCATAGCACATAGGCACAGAGCTGTTTCATAGGTCATATGCACAGTGCTGCCAGTGAGGCACACAGCCTCAGACACAGTGGTATATAGAGGTACAGATGTGGAATATCTTGTGTTAACAGATTTTTTTTTTAGGATAACCAGACGAGTGTCTACATTTTTTATTGCATGCGTTGTTTTACAATTTTTTTCCTATACATGTCTCCCTGTGACTATAGCGTAAAACGAAGCTGCAGAAAGCTAATAAACAAACACGGCTAGCTAAATATATTTTATGGTAGACTTCATGTCCTTTCAGTAAGTAAGCATCCTTCCACAACATACCTTAACATGGATCACATTTACGTTTTTTTGATTTGCTATTCATCTAAAATTGGCTCTGAAAGTCCCACTAATTTTTAATCTGAGTTGTATATGCAGACAGTCTCCTGCTGTTTTCTCCTATTTATAATCTCAAGCACTAGCTCTATTATATTGTCACATACTATTACTGGAAAATGGATAGACAAAGGATGGTTAAAGAGAAAACAATTGGGAAACTTAAATTGCAAAAAAATGGAGTAAGATTGATGGGTTTTCATGCAGAAGCCATATTGACTATTGACTTAGCATGAAGGTTATTTATTTAAATTTGGCCTCTTTTGGAAGCTGTCATTATAATGTGAAAATAAGTAGATTTCTGGACAAGAGACAGTCACATCTAATCAAATCCTGAATCGCAGCGCTGTCTTACCCCCAAGAAGGATTTACATTTAGTATCCCCCATAGAAATCAGTTTAGTGAAATAAATTGCTGATGTATCCAGAGGACAGATATTTCTATGTTTCACAACTAATGCTCCCAATCTGGATAGGCTGATAATAGTCAAGTCATAGGAATATTTTACAGTCTGTCTTTACATTCGTAATGAGTGATTACTGGTAAAATGAAAAGCTACTGCATACAATCTTTAATTTGATCTTTGCAGGGAGCAGATCTTACTTTCTTGACAGCAGAACATCAAAGTCTTTCAGAAAGCTTGAGGCAAAACCCAGTACTTACCATTCGTATCACAGCCATTGATGAGGAAGCCTTGAATTCCATAAGGTAAGATTTCGGCAGTAGCTTGATTTTTTGGTCTTTCTTTCTTCAGTGTATAGAGAGAAAAGTGAAGTCAGGTTTCCTTGATCGTATATTTTCTATTATATTGTACAACACATGTAGTATGTAACCTTTGTTTTCTCTAAGCCATTGTGTGAAGTAATAGGTTATTGGTCAATCTCGTCCATGGGAAAATTCAACACCTTATCAAGTCTATACCTTGATGAATTGTGACTGCCCTGAAGGTAGAACTGTACAGTGTTATTG
The DNA here is from genome assembly GCF_040894005.1 of Engystomops pustulosus. NCBI lineage: Eukaryota > Metazoa > Chordata > Amphibia > Anura > Leptodactylidae > Engystomops > Engystomops pustulosus. The sequence continues at coordinate 93,394,730 of NC_092414.1, read as the reverse complement.
TTGGGAAAGTAATCCTGTTATGTGTTAGTTCAGATCTTTTCTCATTGGTTATGTATATCTGAAAAATATGTGATGTTTTCCTCTAAAGGTGCAATAAAATATTTTTTAAAAGGGTTACGTATAGTGGTATATTGGTCCCAAACACACATGGAGAATAGGGTAGTCTGAAAAGCAGGCGGTATAGACTGAACAGTATAAGAAGAACTGAAAACTATAAGGAAGGGGGGGGGGGGGCAGCAGGTACCTTTAAAATGATTGTCCATTTCCACAAATAAATGTTATTGTTTGTGTAATGAAAAGTTATACAATTTTCCAATATACTTTCTGTATCAATTGCTCATGGTTTTCTAGATCTCTGCTTGCTGTCCTGCTATAGAAAGCCTCTATATTTACTTCCAGTGGACAGAAGTGTGTCCATGGTCTCAGTCTGTAAGCTCTTTCGAGCAGGGCCCTCACTCCTATTGTTCCATATGGCTGCTTGAAATCTGTAATGTAATATTATATTTGTATATGTCCCCTATGATTTGTAAAGCACTGCGACATTTGATGGGGCTATATAAGTAAAGATTATTATTATGGTCTTTGTGATGGACATTCAAGACTCGTTAGTATCACAGATAGTAATCAGAGCTGTGTGTTATAACGAGCCGTGCACCTGTGTGACATCATATGACCATGGACAGATTTCTATCCACTGAAAGTACAAGCAGTCCCAGGTTACACACAAGGGGGTCTGAAAAATAGTAAAAGTAAAATTTAAAAAAAGTTTATAAAAAAACTAATAAAAACTAAAAATTCAAATCATCCCCCCTTTCCCTAGAACTGATATATATATATATATATATATATATATATATATATATATATATATAAATAAACAGTAAAAATCACATTAGGTATCGCCGCGTCCAAAAATGCCCAAATCTGTCAAAATATAAAAACTGTTATTGCCAATGCTGACCTCCAAAATGGGAAATGGCGCCCAAAGTCAAAAATGGTACTTTTTAGTCATTTTGAAAAATATAAAAAAATTTATAAAAAGTTATCAAAGTCATACAGTCTTAAAAATGGTAGCATTGAAAACTTCATCAAAAGTCATAAAAAATAACACCACCCAAAGCTCTGTACACCGAAGTATAAAAAAGTTAATAGCGCCAGAAGATGGCAAAATTTAAAAAAAAAATTTGCACAGGAGGTTTTAATTTTTGTAAGTGTATAAAAACATTATAAAACCTATACAAATTTGTTATCCCGACATAACCGACTCAAAGAATAAAGTAGACATCTCATTTGGGGTGCACAGTGAAAGCCGTAAAATCCAAGCCCACAAGAAAACGGCTTTCACTGCATTTGGAATTTTTTTCCCACTTCCCAGTGGCAATTTGTTATGTGGAAAACAAGCCATCACACAGCTCTTTACGTGTAAAAAAAAAAAAGATAAAGATTTTTGATTGTGGGGAGTGAAAAATAAAAATGAAAAACAAAAAAGGGCCAGGTCTTTAAAGGGTTAAAGGAGTTTTCCAATTAAGAAAATTTAGGCCCTATACAGGGGATAGGGCCTAACTTGCTGATCAGTGGGGGTCTCAGCGCTGACACCCCCACAGATCATGAAAACGAGGGGTCCCACATATCTCCGTCGGACCCCTTGTCGCTCTGTCAGAGTAATGGAGCAGGCGGCCGGGCATGACCGTTCTGCTCCATTAGTCTCTATGGAGCTCTACGGAAATTGCACTGAATCCCCCACTTATCAACAACTTTTCTTTGTGGGAAAACCCCTTTAAGTTGAATTTGTATGTAAGTCGGAACTATATATTTTAGAATTTTTTTGGTCTCTGACAATTGGATTTAAAAAGTTTTGGGTTGTCATAAGAACAGGGATTACCAATAAAGATTAATTACAGACATCTTTAATAACTCTTAAAGCTAATCTTTGAAGCCTGGGGCTAAAGTACATTAAATTACCAACATCCAGAGGTCCATCTGTAACTAGGGGTCGACTGTAAGGCTGGTATCATTTGTGATCACGGATGTGAGAGGTGCCATTTTATGAACTGATTACTATGCAGGGGACTTACGGTAACTTTGTGCATAATATTGATATATGATGTATGGAGTTCTTATTTCCCTGATATGCAGCAGAGCCAACAGTACAATGTCGACTCTTCTGCATATTGGAGAAACAAGAACACGTGGTGTTTTGAACCCGTTTTTGGGGCGTTTTTAAGTGGTCTGTTAAAAAACCGCATGCATTAAAAATTGTTTTCATTAAGATAATTGGTAAAACCCGTCAAAAACGGATGCATTTTCAAAAAAACGAACTGCTTAAAAACGGCCCAAAAACAGGTTCAAATCGCCACGTGTGCCGCCAGCCTAACTCGGGTGTTTTTAATTCGGGGACTGCCTGTAAACATAGAAACTTTCTATAGTATGACAGCAAACAGAGATCTAGAAAACCGTGAGGAATTGATACAGAAAGTATATTGGGAAATTGTTTAAGTTTTCATTCCACAAACAAAAACATTAAATTCCCCAACCTGGGCAACCCCTTTAGCTTTCCTTGTGTATTCTGAAAATGTTAGGTTATGTATTACCGTATATACTCGAGTATAAGCCGACCCGAGTATAAGCCGAGACCCCCAATTTTACCACCAAAAACTGGGAAAACATATTGACTCGAGTATAAGCCAAGGGTGGGAAATGCATTGGTCACAGACACCCCCCCAGTATATAGCCAACCAGCCCCCTATAGTATACAGCCAGTCAAGCCTGCCCCCAGTAGTATACAGCCAGTCCAGCCTGCCCCCAGTAGTATACAGCCAGCCCAGCCTGCCCCCAGTAGTATACAGCACTGCCCCCAGTAGTATACAGCACTGCCCCCAGTAGTATACAGCACCGCCCCTAGTAGTATACAGCACCGCCCCTAGTAGTATACAGCACGGCCCCCAGTAGTATACAGCACGGCCCCCAGTAGTATACAGCACTGCCCCCAGTAGTATACAGCACTGCCCCCAGTAGTTTACAGCCTGCCCCCAGTAGTTTACAGCCTGCCCCCAGTAGAACACAGCACTGCCCCCAGTAGTATACAGCACTGCCCCCAGTAGTATACAGCACTGCCCCCAGAAGTATACAGCACTGCCCCCAGAAGTATACAGCTTGCCCCCAGTAGTATACAGCACCCTAGCCTGCCCCGTGTGGTATACAGCTTGGCCCCAGTAGTATACAGCCCAGCCTTCCCCCGGTAGTATATGCCTGCCCCCAGTAGTATACAGCTTGCCCCAGCATTAAAAAAAAATAATAAACGTATATATACTCACCCTCCGGTGGCCCCGATGTGCAGCGCTGCTCCCCCGATGTCCGCGCGTCTCGTCTTCAGGCTTCCGCGCCTGTCTTCTTTCTTCTGCCAGGCGCCGCCATTGCTCTCTCTCTCGGCCGGCGCCTAGTATGACGCGCCGCTGCTGACGTCATACTAGGCGCCGCCCGGGAGAAGAACAATGGCGCCGCCCGGCACGAAGAAAGAAGACGGGCGCGGAAGCCTGAAGACGAGCCGCGCGGACATCGGGGGAGCAGCGCTGCACATCGGGGCCACCGGAGGGTGAGTATATACGTTTATTATTTTTAAAGTATTTTTAACTTCCTATATGACTCGTGTATAAGCCGAGGGGACGTTTTTCAGCACATTTTTTGTGCTGAAAAACTCGGCTTATACACGAGTATATACGGTACATTCCTCTGTTATTATTTACAAGCGACAGAACACAGTACATTTGACCTGCACTATACATCCAATTCGTTACACTAGGCACATATACATTAAATGCAATAATTACAAGTGTCTGTAATGGCATTTCCTGCACTAAGTTTCCAGTTCTGTTTCCATTTATAGAAGCTGGCAAATAAATACTGGCTCATTGTTTTCAGTGCACCTGCATAATTAATCTAATTACATCTCCAATTACTAGAGCTTGGAAGACTTCATGGCCAGACAAGGATATAAACAGACCTCACTACTGAATTATAACACACAGCGCTGTCACTGCTGACAGCCTAATACCTAAATACTCAAGGAATCAATATCAACAGTAATGTATTATAGACAGATTCATTTTTTATCTGTGCTTTAAATAATGGCATGCTGCATAATATATCAACCATGATATTGAAGGGAATCTTTTGGGTAATAGATTATTATAGGAATTTTATTCTATTATTACACATTATTTTCCATTTTATCTGCTTATCATTTTCTATATTAATGGTGGTATAAGTCCAATTCTTATTTAGCTAATAGTCACTTTGTTTAAGACATTTCTGTGACTATACAATAAACAGGACTTGCACAAATGTAGCATACCTTCCAAGTGCCATGCCACTGATCCATTTTCTTTACACAGAATGATACTGGCAAGAGAAACTGAAATAGAAAACTGATTGAAATCTGATGGAAAAATATCAGTTTTCCACTTTTATAAATGTTGAATTTCCAATAATTTCTTCGGCTCTTGTGTGAAACAACTTTCTAATTGAAAAAAAATGGCATTGAAAATTCACATGGAACCACCGTGGATTGGGGAGGATTAGCTCTACTAATTATACCCAATTTTTTGTATTTAGAGGGGTATTTTCATTACAGCATTCTTTTTATGATAAAAAGTTATACAATTTTCCAATATATTTGTCTGTATCAATTCCTCGTAGTTTTCTAGATCTCTGCTTGCTGTCCTTCTATGGAAAGCTTCTATGTTTACTTCCAGTGGATAGAAATCTGACCATGGTCACACAGGTGCACGGCTCCTTATATCACACGGCTCTGATTACTGTCTGGTATATAAGGAGCCCTGCACCTGTGTGACCATGGTCAGATTTCTGTCTACTAGTAGTTAACATAGAGACGCTTTCCTCAGAAGGACAGCAAGCAGAGATCTAGAAATCCATGATGAATTGATACAGTAAGTGTATTGGAAAATTGTATAACTTTTTATCATAAAAGCAATAGCAATAATTTGCTGAAATGGGAACACCCCTTTAAGGACACCAGAATAAGAAAGACTTTTTGCAGCAGCCAAAAGGGTGCACTCTTCAGGTGCTGCTGTGTAGCAAAAATACAAGTAGAAATAAGAAAAATGATGCTGAATTTTTTCTTATGACTTTAACACATATATTAATATGGAAAGATTCATAGAAATTTCTGTTTTAGGGCCATTTGTGAGGGAAACAAATTGGACCAAGGCGTTCACTGGAATGACAAAGAGAACATTCTTTTGGCAGTACAAGGTGGGTAGTAATTAATTTACTCTGACCTCCGTTATGCTAATTATCAAAGTTATCGTTCTCTCTTCCGGTCAGCTGCCACATTATCGTGTTATTGGTATTCCCACGTTTTCTTTGTCATTGTCATATTCATGTACAGTTTAAAGATTGTCTTCACCACTTCTTCACTATTTTATCTTTTCTAGATGTGATGAAGGAAAAACTGTTGAAGAGAAGTGTTAGAACAGTAACAGGATTAGGAAAATACTTCAGGCAACTTGATAAAAGTAGATCTGGATGTTTAGGGAGAGCAGAATTCAAGCAGGCCCTTCAGATGTACCATTTGGATTTATCTGAGAAGGTAATTATGATTTTTTTTCTTTTACTTGTTCTTTTATTCAATATCTGCCATTCAAGTATCTGTGGTAGTCATAAGGATGTGAATGGCATAACAATGGCAATCTTTCTTATTAGAGTTGGGATCCCTAAAGTTAGATTTACAAATGATCCCCTATGTTTTGTATACAGGATAATTTGTATAATTAGGAATCCCCTTTAATCCCTTCATACTGCTATATACATCCTAGTTGCACATGTCCCATGCAGATGGTACATTATAGATGTCAACGGGGCTCATTTACTAAGGGTCGTAGGACTGTGCACCTTTTTCGGGGCTAAAACACGGGTATTTAATAAGTCATTGTGCGCTGGGATTGTGCCACACGCAATGCTTTTTGTGGTGCAGCTGCGCTAGCTTCCATGCGACACAAATCAAGGGGCGGTCCCACTGATTCGGACTGAGCGTGGTATTTAACTTTTAAATTGTGTCGCAATCACTATGTTTAAAATGGACCACAAAAAGATGGGGAACTCTGTCGGACCTGAGCGGGGAAACGAAACATTCATGATTTCAGGTGCACAATCTTGTGAATCGCAGCACTGTGCATTATAGACAGACATTGCGCTTTTAGTGAACTTCAGTGACCCTGTAAGTAAATGTGCCCCACTGTCCCACTTTGAATAAGTTATATCTGCTGCACCGTGGTGTTATTATAATAAAGAGGAGAATCTTCCCTTATCATATAAGGATTGTGTTTGTATGTGACACAGAACCACTGTTACAGTTGAAGTAAAAAAAAAAATATGATTTTTACATACAGCTCTCAATTCCTGACAGTAATTTTAGCAGTGGATATCTCTAATTCTGTTTCATCTAGTAACACAATCCTGAAATTATATTAAAGGGGTGATTCTCTTCTTTAGTAGGACACGAGAACTATGTTTCTAGATTTGAAGTGAGTCCCCCTACTGCCTGTCAGCTGAAGGCAGAATAGAGAGGGTGCTGCAGAAAACCCTCTAAAGAAGTACATGCCCGCTCAGCATTCATCTCTGAACCATATCATCATTTAAAGAACCCTCAGTTATGAAGGGGTTAAAGTAATTATGCTATTAGAGATGATCCCTTCCACAATACAACAATCAAGGGAGTCAGCTGCTTGTCCAGGTCCCACACATGACTCCCCTGGTTAATAGAAAGTCTATACTCACACTTACTAAGAATAGCAGAGGCCAGGGATGGATGCAATACAGCTGCATCCATCGCACATAGGCCATTATGACCTCTGCTGAGCATATATACGGCGCTCACCAGGAGGGAGCAGGACAGAAAGGATGCAGCCTACTGCGCCTTCCCATTCCGTGATTCCGACACTATGCAATTTATACATTCAGGAACTTTCCTGGCATTTAATTATAACATTTTCATAAAAAGTGTGAATGTAACCTTGGATACAACTAGATATGCTTATCCTCTGCAGTTACCTGAGGAGCCCAGTACTGGAGATAACCACCTTAAAAATCTGAAAGACAATAAATGTATTAATCAAAACTTGTGGCTGTCAGGGTGACAGCATCAAGGATCGTCCGGGTTCCAATGTAAGAAGAACCCTACTGATGTGATGTAATAGATCATTTTCTTCTGGGATTCCTAGGGATCAACTGCAATCCATTGATAATCTGGATGAACAAATTGATGAAATGGGTTGTCCACCTTTGCCCTTGTTGTTACTAAACTAGTGTCTAAATGCCCTGTCCCAGTTGCGGGTGATAAAACATACTCACCCATGGTCTTGTCTCCACCCGGGTTCCTTGATATGGATGCAGCAGCATCCCTGACTGGGCAAGATCAGCTCCTTCTTCTTTGTGCATTGGTACGGTCTGCAACGCAGGATCAAACACGACGAACAGGAGGAATATCACATGTCCTTCCAGTGAGTGAGATGGCTTAGATAGCCAGGAGGACATAGAAAAAAGAAGACGGAACAGCAAGGCCCCACAGGACAGCAAATCCCGCATGTTACAGAGGCCAACCCCTTTAAATCAAAGGGAAATTCTTGTGTAGGGTAGGCATATACTGGACCATATTTTAACTTTAAATTCTTTACCAAGTTATTTGAGATTTTTTTAGACATCCCCTTGAGGTATTTTTGTATATTGTAAATCTATTACCAGCCATCTGACATTTCATTAGTGGTAAATTAATCAAGATTTTTTTCTGCTAATCTTTCAGTAACCACTATCTAAGTATGATACCAATCGTTTAGGATGTAGAAGGGTGATTCATTATATAACACAATTGTATCCGAAATATACACCAATCAATACAACATACACAGAATATGATTCCAGTTGTTAAAAAAGGTCAAGTGTAAAATGATCTGTAACAATGAGCAGTAGGAATAATAGTGTATTGAATACATTTTATTTTATCCTGTGGAAAGATGACATTTCTGGATAAAGCCAGTGGAGGCATTAAATGTAACTTATTTTTATTTTTTGTTTATAGAATCATACCGAGGGCTATTTTTTTTCTGTACAAACTGTGCTGTCTGTTTGCACCATTTAATATTCTGTGCAATGTTCCGTGTTGGAACATTGGAAAAAAAATCACATGCAGGATTATGTGCAGCCAACACTGCATATCAGCCTGAACACACCACCCCCACTGTGAAGAATGTGGTGAGGCTTTGCTTCAGCAGGGACTGGGAAGATAGATCGAAATGCAGGGCTACCCTGGAGGATAACCTGATAGGGGCTGCAGAAGACTGGTGTATATGCTCACCTTTCAAGACAAAGACCCTAAACATACACCCAAATAAAAATGGAATGGCAAAAAAATTCACATAAGGTGAAATTGCCAAAGAAACACATTTGCTGCATTATTGTGGACTCTGGTTCTATGGTTTACAGTGTACGGTCCAAGTGGCACCTACACTTTATTCTTTGAGTCGGTACGAGATAAGAAGTTGATGTTTTATTACATTTTAGATTTTAAAAAAATGTATTCAGTTTTGCTATATTCTGAGGCCAATAACTTTTTCATACTTCAGTGTACGGACCTGTTTAAGATGCAATTTTTTGCAAGATTAGCCAGTGTTTTCATTTACCGTACATACTCGACTATAAGTTTTTTAGCACAAAACTATGCTGAAAAAAAAACTTTGCTTATACTCGAGTCTATAAAGAAAAATTAACACTCAATGTACTCAACTTTCAGAAGGATCCTAGCACAGGAGGCAAGCCTCTCATTTAATATTAACCGTGAATATAATATATATCTAAATAATTGTTTCATAAGGACACTTAAAAATGTAACATTTATTATAGTGTTCATTATACAGGCCGTCCCCAGGTTTCATAGGTTCTTTAGGTTTGTACTTACTGTATATACTCGAGCATAAGCCGAGTTTTTCAGCACACGGTTTTGCTGAAAAAGCCCTACTCTGCTTATACTCAGGTATATTAAAACAAATAGTACTAACATCCGGCGCTCACTCAAGGCATTCTCTTCTCCCCTGGTTCGTTTTCTGTGCTTGGCTCCGGCTTCCCAGCAGTGCCCAAAAGTGCTGGGAAGCTGGAGCCAAGCTAAGAGGCGAGAAAGCGAAGAAGAGGATGCCGGCGGTGAGCGCTGGAGGTGAGTACTAAGTTTGTTGGATATTTTATTTAAAGGGGGCACTGCTGGACATTTCCTTAAAGGAGGACTCAGCTGGACATTTGTTTTTATAGGGGGCACATTTTATTGATGAGAGGAGGCTGCTAAAGAGTAGTTGCTGCATTTTTTAACCTAGGCTTATACTCGAGTCAATATGTTTTTCCAGTTTTTTGTGGCTTTTACTCAGGTCGGCTTATACTCGAGCATACACAGTATGTAAGTCATTACAGGTACATTTCATAATTGTAACTCCAGAAAAAAAAAAATTGTCCCTGTGACAATTGGATTTTCATAATTTTTCGCTGTAATGGGAACAAGGATTATCAATGAAACTTTATTATAGACACATTTCAGCTGATCATTGCAGCCTGGGACTTAAAGGAAACCTACCACTTGAAGTGGCAGGTATAAGAGGGAACTACCGAGCACCAGCTCAGGGTAAGCTGGTCCCGGAGCTTATTTTTGTTAGTGTTTTAAACCGCAGTATCGCGGTTTAAAACACTTTTTAAACTTTATGGCCGAAGCTGCTTCAGCGCAGGGAGGTACGCACTCGGCGCACCATGCGCGCGACCGTGCGCACGGCTCTCCTTCACTTCCTATGTAGCCGCGTACACGGTCGCGCGCATGGTGCGCCGAGCGCGTACCTCCGTGCGACGAAGCAGCTCCGGCCATAAAGTTTAAAAAGTGTTTTAAACCGCGATACTGTGGTTTAAAACACTAACAAAAATAAGCTCCGGCACCAGCTCACCCTGAGCTGGTGCTCGGTAGTTCCCTCTTATACCTGCCACTTCAAGTGGTAGGTTTCCTTTAAGTAAAGCATCCAGAGAGCTTCACCAGGTCACAGTGAGCAGAGAGCTCCGTCTGTAACTAGGGGCCATCTCTAAGTCGGGTGTTCTTAAGTTGGGGAACTCCTGTATTTGATATATGTTTGCTATAAAAAAAATTGGAATAAATAGATAAAAATTGATGTACTATTAGGATTTAAAATCTGTGCAAAATAAGACCTACCCTGAATATAATCTCTATAAAGGACTAAACTTCTGAACTGTGGCATCTAGAAACACAGTTTTGGTGTCATTTTAAAGAGCAGATTTTTAATAGTTGGGAATGTTGTTTTTTCATTTACAGCTCCCACTCCCTACTAAGTTTAACTGTGGATAACTTCATGTCTGTGGCACACAATTATGTGTCCTCTTAAAATGACGCAGAACTGTGTTTCTAGGCGCCATAGATATTGCTGTTTGAATTGTTCCCCCTCAAGCCTGTCAGTTGAAGGAAGAATGGAGAAGGAGGAGTAGTATGGAGCTGTTCAATGCAGTGCGCTACAAGCAGCTACAAAAATAATAGGGGCTCGTGTAAGGATACCACCATTGCTACACACAAGAAATTTGGGCAAATGATTCTAAAGGCAATAGAGTCACAAGAAATTCACAATGAAATTCAGGGTTTGGAGAGTTATGATGATTTTGCAAAAGATGATGAGCTGATCTCAAAGACTGCAAGCTCTTGCGAGCAGGGTCCTCATTCCTATTGTTGCATAGGATTGTTATTACTCTGTAATGTCTTATATTATTTTTATATGTTCTACACAAAATGTAAAGCACTACGTCTACATCTATATAAATAAAGATTATTATTATGATTATATTTGATTCAATGTTGAATAAATGTGGATTGTTGTTGATGGAAACAAATAAGACATCCCCTGAAAGTAAGCTCTAACCCAGTTTTCAGAACAAAAAGTAATACGACCCTGTCTTATTTTCGGAGACACACATTATACAGAAGTCATTGAACAAAATACTCTGAATGTATAAAATATGTAATGTCCTTTTTTGAAAGAACAGTTTTTTTTCTTTTTTTTTTACAAGAAAAGAAGACCTGATTTCTGCTAAAGCTAAAAATATAGTGAGAATTGGCCATTAAAAGAGATATGCCCAAAGGAATACAGCCAGCTGAAAATACTTGTTTGCCAAATCTAATTTGTAATCTATAACCACCATCGCAGCTTATTGACTTCTCTATAACTTGTGCCTCCGGCTAATTTGCTAAGATATAGAAGTGATGTTTTATATAGAGAACACACTTCTTCTATATTCTATATAACCAATTAATATTTCCGTTTAATTTTTTTTTCTATAAGTACATGGCTGATTATTGTTATTTTACGCATATGCAGCAATTTTCTCATATACTTCCAATCTAATATATAAAGCTGAATGTATGTGTGTGTGTGTGTATGAATGTCCACTAAAGGAATCCACACAGTCGCGTTTACAAGTTTGCACAGCTACGTTCTGTGACTCAGGGAACGTCATAGACTCGTTTTGAGCCAAAATTTTTACCCCACGCTTTCCAAATACACTTATTAACCACCATATACAGGAGCCATTGTCTGCTGAGACTGCTTTGTCATTAATAGGAGCTCTGATCTGTGATTAGTTACTGTAGGAAATGAGTAGAAGACAGCTTATGTGTGAGGTAAGATGGATAGGGATACAGAGATGGGGGGAGATTTATCAGAAATGTCTGAGGTAAAACTGTTCCAGTTGACCATAGAAACCAATCCGAGATCAGCTGTAATTTTATAAACAGCTGTGCAAAAATGAAACTTGAGCTCTGATTGGTTGCCATGGGCAACTAGAGCAGTTCTTTCCACTTCTGATAAATCTCCCTATAGACACAGTCACTGAAAGAGACGGTCAGAGACAGTCACTGAAGGAGACGGGTCAAAGACAGTCAGAGACGGTCAGAAACAGGCAGAGACGGTCAGAGACGGTTAGAGAGAGAGAGAGATACATATAACATTTTTTTTGTTAACCTATTCTATTTTTCTATATCTAAGAGCAGTTATTTCCTATCCCAGGCTGTGCTGGGATATACAGCTTGTATCCTAATAAATCTTAGCATTCCTGAACCCTAAATAAAGCTATTATGATTACCTGTTGTTAAAAAGGACCCCCAGAAGTTCATACATAAAATAGCTAGTCCCAAAGGGTCGCTGAGGGAGTTTTATGTACTGAATAAAAATCAGGGAAAAAAGGGAACACCAAATGAAGTTAAATATGACATTTTGTACTAATTTTAACCTTTTGCTGCAAATATAATATTGTATTGGGCTTTGGAATTTAAGAGGACACTGTCACCATATTTTAACCCTATTGACTACTAGAATCCTCAGGTAGGGTATGACATGTCTAGAATATCTAGAATGTCTTTGTGGAGGTCACTTTTAATGTGAAAGAGAATTTTATTTAGAAATTGAAGCAAAATCGAGACTCAAATCCACAAGTGGCCATTTCTACTAACCAAGAAAGTAGTAGTAAAGAAACCAAAATCAAAACCAGAAAAATACAGATAAAGCCAAATTGTATGCAGAGATCTACCAAACCAACAGACAAGCCAAAAATACTAGTGAAATAGGATAGGTTGATAGAAACTCAGAAAGCTAGTCCACACATTCAAGAAAAGGCAAACAATCAATGGGTCTGGTTATTATTGTCCACCAAATGATTGGATGGAGCCCTCAGTGCCCCAAGGCTCTGACTGGCTGAGAAAACCCAGACAAATGCACACACTGTTCATGAAAAATTCAAAAGCCAATACAGCTCACCCTTTCCAAGCATATTTGGGTTTATTCCACAGTCCTCTTGATGATCCACCATGCATTGGGAAAAGAGAAAAACCACTTGGATACAAAAAGTGTTCTGATGTTTAAAAAGTTTTTTAATTCTTTATTACCACATTACCATCCAAAAAAATGCACACAATGTTCACCCTTTATCCCAGCACCTAAGAACCTGATAGCTGCTGGGTGGTAAAGTTGGAGCATGGAGATTTAGATTACAAGTACATTACTCTCGGAATAACTCAATCTTAGTTGGCCATTCCTTTCTCGTTACCATTTAATATCCCTATTGGGTCAGATACCAGATGGTTGGTTTATATTTATTCTTGTTGCCAACACAAGGGGGCGATCCCCTCAGTGTATACTTTATCACCCCAATCTATTGCCAGCGTAAGTCTTTATGGGCATGGACCTCCTTTCTTGTCTCTATTTATTTGTTTGATTGCTTATTGTTTGTTTGTTATGTCCATCTATGGCTGGGTGTGCTATAAAAGCAATAAACCACTTATATACTTTCCTACCCCTGCACTCCCATTCAGCTTCAGCACCATCCATCACTGCCATTCTGACAACAGCAGCATGCCTTCTACAACATGAGTTTAAGGCCGTAGCAGGCATGCGCCCGTGGTCAGGTGGTCCGAACACAAACAGACCCAGAAGTGACAGAGGGCGCCAAAGCTGAACGCGAGCTCCAGAGGAGATGAGCATAAGTGGTTCATTGTTTTATACACCCCTCTCCCCCCAGACATAGATAATCATTTTTAAAAGACGGACAACCCTTTTAAGCACACAATGTGCTATTGATTGAATATTCAAATCAAATGTATTATATTTCCTTAGATATTTGAATCCTTGTGGCTGATTCTGGATGAAAATAATGAAGGAAGAGTCGACTATGGAACCTTTCTCCGAGCTTTAATTGGGGAAATGAATGAGTACAGAAAGTCATTTGTTCGAAAGGTTATTTTGTTTTACGTTTTTCATTTTCTAGAGTATATTATGTGAGTGATCACACCTTATCGTTAAGCACTACAGAGAATTGTAGAGTGTGTCCTAAATATAGATTGCTAATCTTCTGTTTAATATGTTCTGCGTTAACAAATAAGAAATCATTTCAGGCTGTCAGTGAAGCAAGACTTTTGTAAACTTGATAAGTTCTTACAGTGGGTGAATGTTATTACTACCCTCAAGCAATCCCAGTATTGAGATTCCTGTTTATTTACTAATACCTGAATGCAAAGTGTCACGTTAGTATGTATCACAATAAATGGTAATTTTTTTTTTTTTTACTTTTTTTTTCTTTTTAAAGCTGTGGTATATTCTTTTTTTTTTTTTTTTTTTTTAAACCCTTTTTAGAATTTAAATTGCGTACTGTGCAGTACAGTAAGACATGTTAGTGAGTTACATAATACAAAAAGTTGTCACTGTTAAGTTAACATGAAAGTTTGTTGTTTGTTGTATTGAAGACTAGTAGGGCTTATTGAAGGCTTAATCCTGGGTACTGTAGCAACCTAAACTGGGCCCTGTCTGTTTGTACTGCTGTGCATTTTAGGCACAAATGTGAACATGTTTTTTTATTCTTGAATTCTGTTTTAACATGTTCACGTTGCGTTTACATTGCGTTTTTAAACGCATTGCAGAAACTTGCTTTTTACATTTTGCCATGCGCTTGGCTGTTAGAAAGTGTTTTTTCTTCATTGCTGGAAGTGTAAGCATCTGTGAAAATGTTAATACAGCTGCTTACACTTCCTATCCTAGCAGTATGACATCCCATTATAATGTACTTTATATGGGAAGCATTTTGTCATTGCTTTACAGTGTATGCAGTTTATTGTTTGCTTCTTTTTCTTAGGCTTTTATGAAACTGGATCCTAATAAAACTGGTGTGGTATCCATAGTAGACATTCGAAAGTTTTACTGTGCCAAAAAACACCCTCAAGTGTTGGCAGGTGAGTTGACTTCCAAAGCGCTTTCTTATTTTGTCTTTCTGAATGGAAGAGAATTACCACGTGTACCCTGCAGTCTTACCACCGTAACAATAACTAAGCCTACTTACTGCAATTGACAGGAAAAACACTGTAGCATTTACAAATGTTCATGGAAAAGCATACTGAGAGCTGCAGCAATTTATCTGAGCTCAAGCTGTTGTTTTGTATCGTCAACATTTCAGGTTAAAAAGTTTTTCTGAGACCAGGAATTTGTAGAATGTTACATTAAGGCTCATTCATAAGCTTGCCCGGACTGGATCATAGGCAGATGAGAGGCCGCCTGACACCGTCACTGTGCAGTGATACACACAGTGTGTGTCTGAACATATAGGGGCCCTGCTGACTGCACTTTTGTCGGGTTTTCCGACTTTTTGGGGATCGCACCCCCGGGACAGGGATTTAAAAGGGCATTGTGCCACGCGTCTGGATTTTGACGCAATCCCGCTGGCCTTCATGCTACACAAATCGTTGGACGATCCGACGGATTCGGACAAACCGCAGGATTTAACTTCAAAATTGTGTCGCAAGCCAAGCACTTACATGCATCGGGAACAAGAAGGTGAACTCTGGCGGAACAGAGCAGGGAAGTGACACATGCAGGATATCGGGCGCACGATGTAAGTGAATCACGGCAGAGGTGCATTCTCGTAGGACACTCCGAATCGGGGAACACGCAGGACCGGGTAAGTAAATGTGCCCCATAATCTTAAAGTTACAGTTTTGCCCAGCTATCATATAAAAATCTCTATTGGGCCTCCAATTGAATTGGTTCATGTCCTGCATTGACCCCCTGTGCGAAATTTTCATTAACATTAAAGGAAATCTACCATCAGAATCAAGCATGATTAACCAAGGACACTTACTCATTGAGCAGCACTTGGCAACTTCCATCAGTTTTATAGAGATTAATGGAGCAGAATGAGGGGCCGTCTGCTCCATTAGTCTGCGGAGCGGCGAGGGGTCGGTCGTTCTCACGATCTGCGGGGGTCTCAGCACTGAGACCCCCACTGATCAGCAAGTTAGGCCTTATCCCATGGATAGGGGCAAACTTTCCTTTGTGGGAAAACCTCTTTAATAGACAAAGAATGAAGATTATAGAACAAAAACCATGAGTAATGGAGCAAAGGAGATTGAAAGTGAAGAAGGGACATAGCTGCGGGTTCATTTTGACACTTCTAAGCAGGATTGTCCCGTTAAAGGCGTGTGTCTCCTGTTGATGAAGGAAAAATCTTTGTCTCCGTGAAATTCAGTTTGTACATTCAGCCTGTCACAGGTGACAGTCATGTAATCTCCCCACTCACTAGTAAAAATAGGTTTATACATTGCTTTAGAACTATATCAGTCTGATTCATCCATGTGAATAATTAATGATAAATTACCCCCTCGTCCTCCAAATTCTGCGTTGTAAAAACAGAATCCAGCGTGTTAGCATTATATTAGACATATGGTGTTACTTCTTTATTGTGCCTTCAAGAAACCTCTGTGAATGCTGATTTACAAGCATGTCAATCCATATACCAATGTGTTTTAGCTCCAAGTCCCTGGGGTACAATGGAGGCCAAATTTTTAACATCTCCCTACATGTATCCAATTTGCATAAACTCATTACTAATTACATTTAATTGAAAGTGATTTGCATATGCTTTGGATGCCTGTAAGCCTATTTATGGCCCATGGGACCTGGAGTAAAGGAACACTGCCATTTGTATTATGTAGCATCATGTTCATGTGTACAGTTCTAAGATTGTAAAGTTCCAGCTTTCTTTTCTCCTTTTTTAGGTTCGGCATCAGAGGAGGAAATCAAATCTGCATTTTTGGAAACACTGGAGAATGCTTGCAGTAATCCCCAAGAAGTATCATACGGTGAATTTGAAGATTACTATGAAGGACTTAGCATTGGCCTCATGTCTGATGAAGATTTCATTAATATTTTAAGAAATTCTTGGGGCATTTAGGGTCTTGGGCCTAGTACGAGTGACCTTCATTGTCATTCATTCAGTTTTAAAGAAAGGCAGAGAGGACTAATTTTTTAATCCTTAAAGGAAATCTAACATTTGTTTGTATGCATTGTAAACCTCCAGATAGCTGTAGCTACACTGATGCAGGGATTAAACAAGATATGTTTCAGCATCAGTGTAGCTACAACATTCTCATGGTATTTTTGGTTCATAATGCATAAAAGCAAATGGTAGATTTCCTTTAACCAAGTAAATGTGAAAATTTGAACATGTGGTTTTATGAGTTGCTCAGGATTAGGTTCATTTACAGTATATGTCATAATTATAAGCTTTACACAACTGGCATTGATTCATTTGAAGTGGACCTAAAATCTTTCATGACATATATTTATATACTCCAGGCAATAACATTCCATAATATCACCTGTACTATAACTTTGTGTTGTGCCGCTGCATTTTTATTCTTTCTAGATATTTTTGAATATATAGCCAATTAGGCGTTACTATTTGGAGTATATCACTGCGCAATATGATCCTGCTAGCACCCATTTGGCAATTACAAAAATTGCCAACAGATTTATGAAAGGGTGATCCACAATTATTATTTCAAAGGCAAGGCAATTATTTAATAAAACAGACATGTTAGAAAAATCCACCTGACCACTTTAAAGGGAATGTGTCACCAGAAATTTACCTATTTCTTTACCATTTTTTTATTTCATTTTACCTGTGACTTCATTTAATTACCATATCAGTATCTTGCCACTTGGTTCAATAATAGACTGATTCCAACCTAATCTGTAGGCTTTTTTATATGTAGCTCTCACATCACAGTCATGATGTTAGTAGAGCTCAGGCTGGATAGCAGCCTCTATGATAACGGAGAGAAAATCAAAGTAAAACCCTACAATCACAAAAAAGATAGAATGATTTTTTTTAATGTAATTTTAAAAATCATCTAAAAAAATGATGTTGCATATAACTGTACATATTTTTTATGTGTCTCGCCATTTGTGCAACTTCATTTTTTCATTTCTTACAGAGGTGGGTTATAAAAAAAGAAGTGTGTGGAATTCATTACTTATTTTTTTTTAAACTGAACCTTAATTTTTGTAAATTGCAAACTACCACAACATTTTCAATATTGGTGGAGAGGAAATTCCATGTGGCATTGGCCTACTGTCTTTAGATAGCAGTGATGTTCAGAAACTATGTGATATTGAGGGGTCTGTAAGGATGGATTTTAAATGTGGCATCGTTTTACACCATGGACAAATATGCCACAAAATGTAAGACATGCTGATTTATGACCATGAAATAAGGTTAGCTTTACATAATGCAGTGCTGTTTTTTTGGGCAAAAAAATAAGGAATGGGTATAAAAGGAGAGGTATATGTATTGCTTAGTTTATGGTGGTCAGTAGATTTATTGCAGAGTGTATTTTAATAACATCAGATTACTGAAAAGTATACGCAGATGCCAATAGGTAACCTGATCTTAAATGATAATACAGAACAGATCTAGGGTTGCGGTTAATACCACCAAGCATGTCCTCTTCCCCAGTTAATCCTTATATCACAGACAACAGATTTCTATCCCTTGTAAGTAAACAATGAATGTTCCCCCTGAATGACTATAATAAAGAGATTGTGAAGAAATAGTACATAACGTACATGGAGAAATTATACATTTGAAAACTTCTTAGAGGATTGTGTGTGAATATCACATATATTGGACAGTGTGGTTTAGTGGAGATCCAGTCTGTGTGTTACTACTGCCTTATTAAATGTTACTGCCATTGTACAGCGGTGGCCAAAAGTATTGCCACCCCTGCAATTCTGTCAGATATTCTTCCAGAAAATGATTGCAATCACACATTCTTTCATATTAATATCTTTATATATTTCACTTGCAATGAAAAAAAACAAAAGAGAATTTCAAAAAAGTCAAATCATTGGTTATGTTACACAAAACTCCAGAAATGGTTCGGACAAAAGTATTGGCACCCCCAGCCTGGTAGCACAACCTTTAGACAAAATAACTGCAAACAACCTCTTCCGGAAACCATCAAAGAGTTTCTTACAATGCTCTGCTGGAATTTCAGACCATTCTTCTTTGGCAAACTGCTCCAGGTCCCTGAGATTTGAAGGTGCCTTCTCTGAACTGCCATTTTGAGATCTCTCCACAAGTGTTCTATGGGATTCAGGTCTGAAATCATTGCTGGACACTTTAGAAGTCTCCAGTGCTTTCTCTCAAACCCTTTTATAGTGTTTTTGAAGTGTATTTTGGGTCATTGTCCTGCTGGAAGACCCATGACCTCTGAGGGAGACCCAGCTTTCTCACACTGGGCCCTACATTTTTTAGTGTCTTCAGACTTCATAATGCCATGCACACGGTCAAGCAGTCCAGTCTACTTTTATCTCATCTGACAGAGAACATTCTCCCAAAACGTTTTAGGCTTTCTTATGTCAGTTTTGGCAAACTCCAGCCTGGCTTTTTTATGTTTCTGTGTAAGAAGTGGGGTCTTCCTGGGTATCCTACCATACAGTCCCTTTTCATTCAGACGTCGACGGATAGTACGGGTTGACACTGTTGTACCCTTGGACTGCAGGGCAGCTTGAACTTCTTTGGATGTTAGTCGAGGTTCTTTAGCCACCATCCGCACAAGATTGCGTTGAAATCTCTCGTCAATTTTTCTTTTCCGTCCACATCTAGGGAGGTGCCACAGTGTCATGGCCTTCAAACTCCTTGATGACACTGCGCACGGTAGACACAGGAACATTCAGGTCTTTGGAGATGGACTTGTAGCCTTGGGATTGCTCATGCTTCCTCAAAATTTTGATTCTCGAGTCCTCAGACAGTTCTTTGGTCTTCTTTCTTTTCTCCATGCTCAATGTGGTACACACAGGGACACAGGACATAGGTTGAGTCAACTTTAATCCATTTCATCTGGCTGCAAGTGTGATTTAGTTGTTGCCACCACCTGTTATGGGTCACAGATAAGTTACAAATGTTGTTAATTTCACAAATTAGAGAAGCATCACATGATTTTTCAAACAGTGCCAATACTTTTGTCCACCCCCTTTTTATGTTTGGTGTGGAATTATATCTAATTTGGCTTTTTGACAATTCTTTTTGTGGTTTTCCATTCAAGACAAATTAAATGAATATAATAATACCAAATAATTTCTGATTACAATCATTTTTTTTAAACTGAGTATTATCTGACAGAATTGCAGGGATGCCAATACTTTTGGACACCACTGTATGTGAATTGTATGATGTTGATTTTTTTTCCATTTTTTAACTTTTCCTATATTCAGTAATTATTCAGATCTATGCAATGGTCAAGTGAAATATTAATAAAAAATGTTATGTTAAACCACTCCCTTATACTGTTATTATTTTTTAACTTTTGAGTTTATTGAATAAGAATACAAGAAACAAGACTCACAAATCTGTAACTGTACTCACTGTAGAAGCCATGACCTTGCAGAATGCCCCCAGAGCAATCATTAGAAGCCAGGAGGCATAAGACACAGCTGTAGAATATACCTTAGCACTAGCATCAGATGCCAAGAGACATCAGAAATGTCTGTGGAATATACCCCAGCACTAGCATCAGACGCCAAGAGACATCAGAAATGTCTGTGGAATATACCCCAGCACTAGCATCAGAGGCCAGGAGACATCAGAAATGGCTGTGGAATATACCCCAGCACTAGCATCAGATACCAGGAGACATCAGAAATGGCTGTGGAATATACCCCAGCACTAGCATCAGAGGCCAGGAGACATCAGAAATGGCTGTGGAATATACCCCAGCACTAGCATCAGATACCAGGAGACATCAGAAATGGCTGTGGAATATACCCCAGCACTAGCATCAGATACCAGGAGACATCAGAAATGTCTGTGGAATATACCCCAGCACTAGCATCAGACGCCAGGAGACATCAGAAATGTCTGTGGAATATACCCCAGCACTAGCATCAGAGGCCAGGAGACATCAGAAATGTCTGTGGAATATACCCCAGCACTAGCATCAGATACCAGGAGACATCAGAAATGGCTCTGGAATATACTCCAGCACTAGTATCAGACGTCAGGAGACATCAGAAATGGCTGTGGAATATACCCCAGCACTAGCATCAGATACCAGGAGACATCAGAAATGGCTGTGGAATATACCCCAGCACTAGTATCAGACGTCAGGAGACATCAGAAATGGCTGTGGAATATACCCCAGCACTAGCATCAGATGCCAGGAGACATCAGAAATGTCTGTGGAATATACTCCAGCACTAGGATCAGACACCAGGAGACTTCAGAAATGGCTGTGGAATATACCCCAGGCATCAGTAGCCAGTCTACCTTTGTATCTACAATAAATTTGTAGCACAAATTTATTTCCTCTGCAGATTATTTTCTATAGTATGTATATAGAATTTGGATAAATCTCATACCCTACACTACTAATGTGTTATGCTGCAGATTCTATGCACAAAATTTTCACACAAAATCTGTGTATTATTTGCTATGTGAATATATATACTCCATTAATGGCGACCACCATGTTTGCTTCCGGGCTGTAAGATACACTGATGTGGCCACAATCTCTTTTTCATGCACATGGAAGAATGAAACAACATCCAGAATGACTATGAGCTAAGCTTTCTCGTACAAATGATGCTATAATGATTTCTTATTTTAGACTGAGAGCAAAATGAAACCATGTAGGTTTCGAGTTTCAGACACATTGGCATTTGTAATGTAGCTAATGTACTGCTGTTACTATTGCCTTTATTCTAGTAATCCAGAAATTGTATAAAATAGAAGGATCTTCAGAGCTGATGGATGTAAGACTTTGCACTTGTACAATAAGGAAAAAGAAGAAAAAAAGAGAAACAACAGCGCCACCCAGCGCAAGGTTAGCATTAAAATAAAATGGTAGTGTTAGAGCAGGAGTCCCCAAACTCTTTACATAGGGGGCCGTTCACTATCCCTCTCAGGCCGTTGGAGGGCCGGACTAAAGTTTAAAAATAAATAGCGGTACCTGTGACCCCATCTATTATACACTGCCCCCCCCCCTCAATTAATTATTTAATATACTGCACCCCCTTGTGAACTGTTTTATATATTGGCCCAATTAATCAATTAATTGGGCCAATTAATTATCAAATATACTGGGACCCCTCTCCATTAATTATTGAATATGCTACCCCCCCATTAATTACTAGACTGTCCCTCATAATTATTTCCTATGCTCCCCACCATTATTTCATATGCTGCCCCCCACCATTAATTATTTCCTATCCCTTCCCCCACCATTATTTTCTATGCTGCCCCTCCACCATTAATTATTTCCTATGCTGCCCCTCCACCATTAATTATTTCCTATGCTGCCACCCCACCATTAATTATTTCATATGCTGCCCCCCACCATTAATTATTTCATATGCTGCCCCTCCACCATTTCCTATGGTGCCCCCACATTTAATTATTTACTATGCTGCCCCCACCATTAATTATTTCCTATGCTGCCCCTCATAATTAATTATTTTCTATGCTGCCCCCCACCAGCATAGGAAAAAAATATAGAAATATTCCATTTTTTACGAAGAGAATGTCCATAAACTCTTATAATTTAGGTGTTCATGTATTTCTCTTTATATATGTATTTTATAAGGATATTCAATTCATAATATAATAAAATATATAAAAACATAATGGAGATGTCAGCTATCAGATATTGATATTTTTATATGTTGAGGTTACAAACATAAATATGATAGATAAATAGGTAAGTAATTAATCAACAGATGTAAGTAAATAATTAAAATAAATGAATAATTGGATGAGCAAATGATACATGATTTCAGATAGTAGACAATGAAATTAGTTGTATCTTGGCTAAATGAAATGTTAATTGAATAGTTATTAGATATAAGAATGATTGTAAATGTAATAAGGGTATATGAAGGTATATGAAAACGAAATAACAGGTAGGTAATTCAAAAATAGTGCTGGTCAGAATATTTATTATAGCTTCCATTCGGGGGTGAGTAAAGAGTCAATAAAGCGGGGGCAGTCAGTAATTGCAATCCACCAATTCCTTTGACAATCTTATCCTAGGGTACACCCTACCAATAGTTACTTTGCACTTTTGTATGAGAAAGCCAACACCACTCTATGGACACAATGGGACAAATTTATCAAAAGTCTGTCAGTCTGCACAAACAACAACATACACATACAGTTTGCTAAATATATCCCAATGGAACCAGCTTCTTCCCTCTTAAGAGGCACAAAATGTTTTTCGGACAGCGATGTATTTTGAAGGGCAGATGTCTCAATGCAACAACCTAAATCAGGCTATGACAGTGGCCTATATTTACTAAAGGTTAGACTAAATGTTATTAATTTGGACATTTTATTAATGAGGGGGCTCTGCTGGCCATTTTATTATAAAGGTGGCTCTGCTGAACATTTTATCAATGAGGGGGCTCTGCTGAACATTTTATTAATGAGAGAACTCTGCTGGACAATTTACTAATCAGGGGGCTCTGCTGGACATTTTATTAATGGGATCGCTCTGCTGGACATTTTATTGATGAAGGGACTCTGCTGGACATTTTATTAATTAATAGCTCTGCTGGAGATTTTATTAATGAGGGGTCTCTGCTGGACATTTCATCAACGAGGGGAGGCTGCTGGATTTTTTATTAAATTGTAGTGGCTGCATTTCCCACCCTAGGTTTATACTCTAGTCAATAAGTTTCCCAGTATTTTGTGGTAAAATTAGGGGCCTCAGCTTATACTCAGGTCATCTTATACTCGAGTATATGTAGTAATTAGCAAAGGTATTACAGTAAAATATAGTATAAACAAGAGCTGCAGATACAAGTAAGAAGAATAGAGATGTCATAGAGTGTCTGCTAGTGCTGCACCTTCTGGTGTGCTGGTTGTGTGTGCAGCTAAAACACATGAGTGCTACAAAGCTGAGCATCTCCCATGTGTTGTGCTGTGTTAATTTCCTTTGGACATATGGAACCTGTTCTTATAAATTGGAATACGACACTGGGAAGCAGCTTTCCAAAACTGTAATTAATCCAGACTGCTTTCCTGGAAATTAGAACAGACCATACTTGCTAGTTTTCAAAAATATCATTATGTTCTTTTTTTTTAATAAAATCCTATTCTTGGAGAGGTCAGATTTTTCATTCTCAATTCTTTACTTTTAACATACTTTTCCAAAAATGTTATCACCGCTGTCCATGGGCTATGCCTTTTGTTAAACCTCAGCATGTACCCCTGACCCAGAGATAACATTACAACTTACTTAAAGGGAATTTACCACCTACCTTTTGGCATTATAATCATCAATTATATAATCAATTGTAGAGAAATGCACCATGATTTCAAAAACATTATTATTCCAGGTAGGAGGTGTGCATCCCTGCCCCACCTGCTATTGGGTAGTTATGCTAATGGACAAGTATGAGTCCCATGGCTAATTAGTGCCGAGACCAGTAGATACAGGTTAAGTGCCTGAATCGAGTATACCTGATCCAACTGTGCCTGCATCAGATGCGTAGACTCCCCTCAGATTTGTGCTCTAGAGGCTGAGAGAGTACGGGTACTTTCTTTCACATGGTTTGGGAATGCCCATCCATTCAGGATATTCTTTCCTACATTAACAAGCGTCTGCGTCTCCTGGGTGTCTGCTCCCCTCAGGTGTGTCTTCGGGGCCTGGTAAGGGAGAATCTTCAGGCTAAATTTGAGAGGGCTCTGTTTGACTCCTAATATGATATGGTAGGAAGGTTATTTTGCTGCATTGGAAGCCTCCCAAGTGCCCTACCCTAGCTAAATGGATCTCGCTGATTAATGCAGAACTCTGGGTTTATAAACTCACACTGCTATATGTACTCCGGATCGTTTCTCATTAATCTGGGATGTGTGGGTAAGTAAAGTCATTCTTGGAGTGTCACGGGCTCTACAATAGACCCTTGAAATTATTTTCTTTGGGTATTTTCTCTGAGACCTGCCTGTAGAATCTGTGATCGAAAATAAAATAATTGTGCTTCAATATAAACTCAAGAAGGTCCAACAAAGAATCTGACAGGCTTAGAGGTTGTGGATCCTCTGAACCACTGCGGACGATGACACAAGCCACTACCTGGGACCAGAGTTTAAGTGGCACCCGATTTTCACCAGAGCTCGCCGCAAAGCGGGTTGGACTTGCTTGTCGTTCCACAGGTGTGACTTGTCCGCAGTGGCAACCAAGGTCAAGGTACAGAAACGGGAGGCAATCTCGAAGTCGGGGACAGGCAGGAGGTCAGGACAGGCAGCACAGGATCGGAGTCAGAGTCGTAGCAACAGGTCAGGGCAGGCAGCAAAGGAACGAAGTGAGAAATGGAACCAGGGTCACAACGGAAATTTTCAGAAACAGTGCAAGACTCGACATCTAATGTGACCAACCACGTACCTCTAGTTAGCTGTATATGATTCATTTTCGGCATTAAATCAATTGAATCCCTGAAGTACGAAGGGAGTGCAAATACTAATGGTTACCTACACGCTTTCTCACAAAGGCCCCTAATCCCTGACACTTTGGGGCACATTTACTTACCCGGTCCAGTCGCGATCCCGCGGTGCGTTGTCCGACAAGGATTCGGGTGTAATGATGGCTCGGGGAATCAGGGGCAACTAACCAGACAGTGAGCCCTAAGTCTGAGCCCCCCAATGCTGTCACCTGCCTACTTGCCTCCGGTATCCTATTGATACGGGACAACCACGAAGACGATCCCTTCCTAGGCTACAGTGCAGACAAAAAACACGACAAACAAACAATACACACAGGTAGCGAAGTCAGGTAAACCGGGTCACAACGGAGAGAGCAATATATAAGCAGAATCAGAAAGCGAAAGCCGAGGTAAGTAACGAAAGCCAAAGTCAGAATGCCAGAGAAGTCAATATCAAAACAAAACGCTGAAAGGACTGGGGAGCTGAAAAATACGAATATTACCAGCGCTGGGGAACCTGTGCTGGGAAGTAATATAGGTGACTGGGGAACCTCCCCTCAAGGTGACTGGAGGAGAGATCTGTCATTCACAGCAGGTTAACTGTTGCTAGACTGCAGGGAAGCGGGTGTGGTGCAACAATCAACCCTGCAGCAATCTCAGTCCCAGTTCACACACAGGAACACTGAACAACCTCAACGCCTTCTAAGCCGCATACCGCGGACAGAAGACGATACAGGCAAAGACGTAACATCGGGTCTGCCCGGATATCCAGCAGGTGTTGCTGCTGCACCGAGGTTCGCCGGAGTTCACCTTCTTGCAGGTCAGGGATTTATGGACCTTCGGGAGCATATAGAATGTTGGAAATACAGGGTGGAGAACTGTTAGAAACTTGTGTTCCTTTTTCGTAATAATGGTGTACTTCAATGCTGCATCCAATAATTCAGAGATTTTATTGGAAAAAACTGCTGTGGGATCGGAGGGGAGGGTGAATAGTATGTACTGTTCTCCAGTTGTCTCTTAGCCTCTTTAACATAAAGTTCCGTTTGCCACAGTACTATATTGCCCCCCTTATCAGCCTTCTTTTTTATGCAGCATCCTCTATGTTTGGAATCAGATTGGTTAAAGATGGATAACTTTATTCAAATACAACTGTCCAACTTTAGGGTATCTTAAGACGAATTGGTGCATTCTCAATCAATTAAGGAACTTGTATCCGGAACTGCTAAAATCTTTCTGCATCCTTTGTTCTTGGAGGACCTTGAACCCAGCCAATTCTTCTAGGATCGGTGCCTCTTCATCTCCTTTGTGACTGTCAAAGACATGTTGAAGCCCTCATCATTTCCTTACATTCTGGACATGTTCACAATCGATAAGTGACCAGCTTTGGACTACCAGAGTCTTTTTCTCGTTTGTTTTTGTATTATACTCATGTAAGATAACGTTTTGTAGATATATTTTTTTCTACTTCTTGTCTTGGGGTTGGGGGAGTCTGCTGATTACCTGAGACTGTACTTGATCTCTTGATCAGTATATTATGCTCATACAAATGTTGTATTGATTCAGTATACCATTGATTATCAGATGGAACATATGTTATTTATATATGTATTTAAACTTACCTTGAATTATAGCACTCACCCAATCATACCCACAAGTGCCTTATTATTATTTTTCTTTTCCTTTATTTTCTCGGCGTTGGGGAGACTATGGGCGTGTTGTATTGGGGGTGGTCTTTTCTATCACTGATTACTTTACTGCATTCAATTACATGCAATACTTTATTGCGAACTTATATGGGTCAGATTGGGGTTTTTCACTTGCACAGCTGTAACTATAAACATGGGCTTACTTTTGTACCATATGTATATTTCATGTTTTAGATGGTTTTAATTGTATGTCGTATATTGTCTCTGTTTGGATGTAAATAAAGCTTTAATTTTTTGTACCTTCCATCTTTACAGCAGAGCATTTTTGGTGCATACTTTCTTCTTTTTGGTCTGTTGGTTTTATGCATTATTGCACCAGCTCATTTGGACATTAGGTTGTGCTGACCACTTATAATTGCATGCATGGATGTCTGCCTTTGTACATTGTTGTACTTTTTTCAAACTAAAATAAAGTCTTTAAAAAAGTAGGTGCAGCACAAGTTTGGAAATGTGTTTCCCAAACCAGTTGGGAAAACATTTAACAAATAGGTGCCAGGTTCCACAGGAATTGGTCGACCCAATACGTCTGTTATGACCTTTTCCACCACTTGCCAAAATTTGTATCTCCTACAAAGATCCGGTGCTTTGGCGAATATCTGGTGCAACAGATCAGGAGTATGGTACCAAAGTATTGGTTCTCTTTATGTTGGACACACTGAGAAGTCTTGGGTGCCCTATTCCAAAGTGATTGCCAGTTCGGGGGAATTAGAGTTCTTCATTTAATCATATAACTGTGACAGGGGGAGGGGGGTGTATATGGATCTGCTAGAATTCTTTAGATGATTGAAATTAGGCCTACCGTGGAATTGCTTTCTTTGCATAATCTCTCAAAATCTGTGGGCTTGGAGACCTCTGGAGTACCATAAAGGGAAAGCAGAAATCATTTGATCTGCAGGTAGTTGAATAGGGAAGATGAGGGCAGGGAAAATCTTTTAGGTCTGCAAATTCCAATAATTTCCTAGATTTGTGGTCAGCAATATGTGCAAAATGGAACAAGGAATACAGGAATGATGTCTTGGGTGAGTTTTCAGATTGTAAGGGGCATTTGGAGGTACATTGCTGCCAAATCCATCTTTTGTGTTTCATGGGGTCTAATAGACAATGAGATGGTGTAGTGGGAGTTGTAGCCAAAAGGAGGGCATTGGGATGCATCGGGGCATTTGTATGTTAGAATGTAAGGATTCCACATCCAAGGTTGCCGGGATGTTTTTCTTCATTTGGTCTGTTGTTTCCTGGAGATAGATGGTGGTGTTTTTACTAATAGATTAAGGACACCCTCTACTCATACTAAAATGTTTTCAGTGCAGGTTCCCACACCTGAGATGATTGGTGTCCCTGGGTTACCTGGTTTGTTTTTTTGAGAAGCCTGTCCACATTCATGTTCTCAGATTATGACCGGAGGCAACATATAGATTCTCAGAAAACAGCAGGACTGTAACATGACAGCCATATATGCATGTACAGCTGCTAATGTGGCATACAGTACTTGAGTCTATGAACCAAATGTCAGGGGTCTTTATGACCAAGAACTAGAACAAAAACTCAAAGCAAGGATGATGTTTTTCAGGAAATGATGACGAATTGACAGATGAATCTACAATACCTGTTACTAACCATTTTTGCGAACATGGCCATACTATCATGGGCATGAAAGGGTTTTTTAGCAATTTTGGGGCCACAGTAGATCGTAATATAATGTTTACACTGCTGATGTCAAATGACTAAGGGCTTCGTTTTTTTAGCACACACTTACTGTTTTTTATTCTATGACATCACTGTTTTTTTAATGTATAAATCTGTGTTAATGTATTTGCTTATCATTCCAGATGAAGAGATCTTAAGGGTGCTGTCATACGGTGTGTTCTTGGACTGTACTTGGTGGGTTTTCTAATCGCACTGAAAACGCATGCGTTTTGCATGTTTACCATGCATTTGGCTGATTTGAATCCTCTATTAACATTTTCACAGGTGCTTAAACTTCCACAAATTAAGACAAATGGATTCAAACCAGCCAAATACATGGTAAATATGCAAAAACGTGTGCATTTTAAAACGCATGCCTATTCAGTGCGTTTAAGAATGCACAAAGAACGGTCCAAGAGTGCACCTTGTGACAGCACCCTCATAGTCTTAAAACATACATGGTAACATTATTTAGCTATTAAGAACAAAAAAGTATTTCAACCGGCTAACATGGTGCATATTTTTTATATTTGTTGAAAAACATTGATTTTCTTTTCTACTTAGGCTTTTGGTCTTTCAATACTGAGAATTCAAGTAGGTGGTCCCATGAAGGATATATAGTCCTATCCTTATAACTCTGCATACATAGAGAGCTGTCAATCATTCATATGATGGTGGCTTTAACATAACTAGAACAGAATCCTAAAAGGATAAATTAAAATTACACAAGGAAATGCTAGTGTTTATTAAGTGTTATATTAGCCAATAACCTGTTGTTCCCCAAAAAAATATTTAAATTTGAAGTAGAATATCATTAGAAATAATAGGATACACAATTTGGGGTTGTACTTACTTTGTCTGATTGCAAACATTTAGTCAAAGTCTGTTCCCCTCCTCAGGCACTGATGCGCTATTAGAACTTGTGCTTTATAATTAATGCATAAACCACGTCTCATTACATGTGGCCTTTTCTGCATGTTTTGGGGAAGAATTTAAATAATGCAATGCACTGAATAATTCTGCAAGATTATTTCATGTAGGTTCAATAACTACCAAGCAAATGTACTCCTATAACTTGATCATGACTTCGACATTCAATAAAATCCCTATCCCTGGTTGAATTGACTTTTGAACATAACATTACTAAAAAGACATCAGAGTTTCAAGGGCTTCCTACGATTAGGGTGGCATATAGTGATGGCTGAAATTCTGATTATAGTGGTGCGTCACTCACTTGTGAGTATAATGTAGTTTGCATGATATCACAGTTCATTAGTTGGGCTGGGCAGACCTGTTCAGGTTCTGAAACCTGTACGTTCAGTTCAGGCAAAGCCGGGTGAAAGTGGTGTTGAGCCTGAACACTGAACCTTGGCATTACAGTTTGGGTCTGCTCATCCCTATTCTTTAGGCTTACAGTCCATTTACTACAGTGGTTTGTATCCATTAGCTGGTATAGACCTTTTTTGCCCATCCATAGTAATGGGAAAGAAACTGTCAGCAATTTGAGGGTGGGAAAGTCCGCCGATCATAAAAACAAGCACTTCGTCTTGTGCTTCATTTGATAAACTGTTATTTTACGACAACTATTCAATTTTCACAGGTATTTGGCACACATATATAATTACGTTTTCTATCACATCCTAAATATGCACTAAGGAACCTAATAAACATAGAAGAGTGGGTCTCTTAGACTCAAGACACATGGTGAGCAGTCACAATGCAAACTGAGCAGGTGCTTCGAAATGTTGAATGTTCAGGACCCTAATTCATATTAATAGTGTTCTTATTTATAAAACATAACCTTTATTTCTTTTCACGATCATCTCTTATCTACACCTTATCATCAAGTACTCAAGAATCCTAGAAGAAAGAACAAAGATGAAAATGAACAGAAACTCAGACTTTCATTATAAATGCTTATAAACTTACCTTTACAATTTAACAAATCTGCTTCACATGGTTGCCTAGCAGTTCCCACAATCCAAGGTAAATATTGGATAGTATTATTTTCTGCACACAGCAGCTGTAACCACTGCACATCAACATTAATACCTCAAATGAACAAATATGTAAAGCAGTAAAAAATAAAGGTCTTTTCATGCGCCTAAAACTTTTCAAGTTTATATTTATACAAAATTAACATCAAACCCAATAATTCATGATTTTTGTCATATATAGGGGATCATTTATTAAGGGTCTGCGGAGCGCATTTTTGGCGGGTTTCCCGACGATTTCTTTTTTGCGCTATATTGCCCTGGTTTTTGGCGCATGCGATCACATCAGCACCGGCTTGCACGTGACAGAAATCGGGGTGCGTGGCCGTCGGACAACGTGCAAGATTTAACATTTAGAATTGTGTCGCAAGACACGCACTAACAAGCAGCGGGAAAAAGAAGGTGAACTCCGGCGGACCTCGGCGGGGAAGCGTCGGATGCAGGAACTCGGGCGCACAATCTTCATGAACCGCGCCGGACTTCATCCTCATTGGACCGTCCGAATCGGGGATCGCGAATGGACCAGGTAAGTAAATTTGCCCCATAGATTTGGCATTTTCCAATTATGTGCTTTAATAGTTAGATTTATTGTTATACAATTAGATAAATTTCAATTATTTCATTAGTTTTAGTAATGAAAAGGATTTAAGGATTGAAATAATAAAACAAAACATGCCATGAAAGTAGTTAAATAAACATGACAAAAAATGAAAACTAGTGGAGAAATTTATTTTTTGCAAGTTTCCAAACTGAAAATTCTTAAACTATACACAAAATACTCATTTATGCACAGCACTGTGCCAAGAATTCTCCTGTTACATAGCCCTGCCAATTTATCAATAACTAAACTTATTCTTGGGTAATACAGAGGGGTAAAAATGGAAAAATAACTTAATGTAGTAAAATTTATTGTCAATTTATGTTCCTATGTTCCTATACAAGTCCCCCATCTGCAGCCCTGCAATATATAGGTAGTACCTGGGATACGAACAAGATAGGTTCTGCAGCTTTGTTCTTATGTTGTAACTCTAGTGTAACTCTAGTTAAAAAACAAAATTGTCCCTGTGACAATGGATTTTCAAAATGTGTTGTTGTCATGCGAACAAGGGTTAACAATAAAGCTTCATTGCAGACACCTTTGATAACCTTCAATGGAGTCCAGCTGTGTTCAATTAAACTGATTGGACTTAATTAGGAAAGGCACACACCTCACAGCTCACAGTAGATGTAAAAGCCCATGAGAATCATAAGGCCTAAGGTACTGCCCAATGAGCTCAGAGATAAAATTATGGCAAGAAACTGGTCTGATGAGATGAAGATTGAACTTGTTGGTGTTAATTCTGAGTGATATGTATGGAGAAAACCAGGCACTGCTCATCACCTGCCAAATGCAGTGAAACATGGCGATGGCTGCATCATGCTATAGGTGCAGGGACAGGATGTTTTCAATTGAAGGAAAGATGTGGCCAAGTACATAGATATCTTGGATGAAAACCTCTTCCAGAGTGCTCTGGACCTCAGACTGGGCCAAAGGTTCATCTTCCAACAAGACAATGACCCTGAGCATACAGCTAAAATAACAAAGCAGTGGCCTCAGAACAACTCTATTCTTGACTGGCCTAGCCAGAACCCTGACCTAAACCCAATTGAGCATCTCTAAAGAGACTTAAAAATGGCTTCCACCAACGTTCACCATCCAACCTGAGGGAATTGGAAAGGATCTGCAACGTAGAATGGCAGAGGATCCCCAAATCCAGGTGTGAAAAACTTGTTGCATCATTCCCAAGAAGACTCATGGCTGTACTAGCTCAAAA